>NW_012108363.1:1771131-1798473 GCF_000951045.1 Mandrillus leucophaeus | reverse complement strand
AAAGAAAGAAAGAAAGAAAGAAAGAAAGAAAGAAAGAAAGAAAGAAAGAAAGAAAGAAAGAAAGAAAGAAAGAAAAAATCCCCATACACACCGTACTCCATACTATAGTTGAATGCTGTTGTTAATGGGAAACTCATTTTTTACTATGATAGCCCATTCCACCCTTCAATAGATAATGACAGTCAGAACTTTTTCCTTTAATAGAACTGAAACTTACTTTTCACTGACTTCTGGCCATTGGCCTTGGCTTCTACCTAGTTACTTTTGAGTTAGAATAATCTAGTTTTGAATCCGGATTCTGCCACTTATTAGCAATGCGAGATTGAGCAAGTTACATATCCTGCCGATCTATCACATTGGCACAATTACAGGCAACTCATAGACGTTTGTGTTAGCAGTGACTGAGTTAGAGTCTGTAGAGTTGTTGACATAATTCTTGGAATTTGCTATCATTAATGTTATATTAATTTGTTATTATTAATGTTACATTAATTTCTTCCTACACAGTCCTCAATTGTATTTATTGTTTTTTGACTGATTCGATCTTCATTACAGGTTCTAAGACAGTTAAGGAAAAAAGTTCCAAGTATTCTGGTACTGGATGGGAAGTAGTTACACAAATACTGAAATCCTTTGGTTTCAAACCCTCACGTCATTGAGAAAACTAATAACTCAGAGAGAAGTAACTTGAGTTGTTAGTAGACAAAGCAAGGGCTTCTGTTTTTGAAGCTCAGTTTCATTCTCTCCTGTCATTAAATGATGACTGAAAATTGTTTTAGTCAAAATCAACTTAATGGCAACAAGAGCCTAGCATATTGGTTCATCTGGCTTACTTAAGAATTATTTGACTATGAATCTACAGACTTGTGTTCAGCTCCACCCTTTAATAGCTTTGCAATCGTGGAGAAATTATTTGACCTCTCCAGGTCTTATATGTATCCAAGTAATGAGAATATTAACACCATTCTGCTCAATTTGTTTGGAGAGGGAGATAAAAGTGATATATTGTACTTGTAAATGATTTATGCACCTGAATATGCTACACAATGAAAGCAAATTATATCATATGTTTGTATAGTATCAAACTTACATGTTACCAATAATTTCACCTATGACAAATATCTCAAAAGAAACTTTAAAATCCAATTTCCTCTTAGGACTTCTGGAAATTACGTTAAAAATTTGTTTTCTGCTTACATTTTTGGCTCAATATCATTAATATTATTCTTTCTATCAATCTCCAAATAGACTTCAGAGTATTTGGGGATCATTTTTAAGCCACATATGTTTAAAGAGGAGCAAATTACAAAACACAGGATGTACAGCACATAACTGGTGAGATTTGTTCCCGTAGGTAATGCAAAGATTATTGGAACACATCCTTCATTGTGCAGATTTAGATGCCATTTAATAATGCTAGAATAAAGGAGCCTGTTCAAGACAATTGCATTTGAAGGAGAGAAGAAATTGCTGTTCAGCCTTGCTCTAACTCCTTCTGTGACAGGTTGAACAAACAATGCAGCTTCCAATTGTTATATGTCCTCAACATCTTTTTTGGAGGTAGGCCTCTTCTTGCATGGTCAGGTGGCTACATGGGGTGATGAATGTTTCCGCCCTTCCACCTGCCTTTATGTTCCTTTATACAAAGCCATGTGAGCCACTAGAATCCACTTGTGCACTCTTGTAATTCTTCCAGGAACTGGAATGGAGAGGGTTACTTTCCTCTTTTCTTAATTATACTACCTCACACTGTGTTCGAGCCCCACTAACATTTGCTATTTTGGGAGGACTCCTGTGTATAAATTGGAAGGTAGACCAGTCTATGTGTTTATATATGTATGCCTATGCTTCAGGAGAACACCAAACTCCCTGTGTCTCTCTCTCTGGGGCCTCCGTGTGGGCCTTCTGCTTTTCTCAGAGCAAATGTGTTGCCAAGAAAGAGGATGTCAGTAGGTTCTTCTTCTACACATTTTCAATTTTTAGGAGCGAATAACTTATCAATTTATCATCTCTTTTACTTGTCCGAGAGGGGACTGGCTCTTCCTTCCTACAGAAGGTGATAGAAAACTCTAATCCAGTGACTTTTCCCAAATGTCTATATCCATTTTCTTCTGTCCAATTATGTACTTAATTTGGGAAGGAATAGGTTAATGAGATTAGTTTTGCTAATCTATTGTAAACTAATCTGAGTTTTTGGATGCAGAAAGATGGCTAATCCAAAGAGCAGGCATTTCTTTGAACTTAACCCGCGGAGCCTTTAGCACATTTTAGTTTTAACTATGAACTCTAGTCTAATGATTGCATGTTGCACTCATAACGTTCTCAACTGGGAAAAATAACTCCCTGCTATCAAGAATTTGAAAATATGAGAATATTTGGTTATTAGCATGCATGGAGAACACTAGAGACACTTGGTAAGTAAAAGCAAGAGATCCGAAGTATCCTGAAATGTGTGGGACAGTCTTGCCTGATGAGGAATTGCTCTTCTTCAAATATAAAGAGTATATCCCATTGCAGACACTGCACTGAACATCAGTCGGTATGAATTCTTAATACTTTATGACCATGAGATAAATTTACAAAATTTTTGTTTCATTGGAATTGAATTGATTTCTCTTAATAATGACCACCTTTTATGTTTCTTGACTATTTTCATTTTGAATTGTAAACTTTTATATATATATCCATATATCAATTGAAATTTTCTGCCTGCTTTTAACTTATTGTATATTTACATAGCAATCCTTTTGTACATTTGCAAATATAATCTTTATATTTGTGTTGCTTCCTTTAACTCCCTTAATAGTGTGATCATTTAACATCCTTATTTGTCTCAGAACCACAGGTATGTTTGTATGTTTGGGCAAGTGGCTATCCTCAATATATCATAAGGGGGAAGTAAAGACTTACGAGAATACAATGTTGTGGAGATCCTGTGAAATGAGTGGACTTGAGAGGCTAAATCATTCATCTAGGAACATTTTGCTAAAGTTTGAGTGGTTTTATTCTAGGGCAAGTTTTCTCAGCATTGGTACTACTGATGTGCTTTGGCAAGATCATTATTTTTTGAGGCGACTGTCCTTTGCATTGTAGGATAACAGCATTCCTGGCCTCCCCACAATGGCTGCCAGGGTGTATAATCTCCCACTTATGGAGGAACACAATTTCTGTAGAAGGCACACTTCCAATGCTATTTTTGAAAAGATCAATGGAGATTTTTTGTGAGAAAGTGCAAGTAAATGTTATCCAAGAGGTAATTCTGTAGCTATCTTGAATATCTGGTTTGTTTATATATGCATGCATGGACATATTGATTTTTTTGTATTATGAAAAGTGCCATTTAGTGTCTGGTGCCAAGTTTGCTCTTTCTGTGCTATAATTTTCTCTAATTATCGCTACATCTTTAATAAGTCATTTTATATAAAGCTGTGTTGGTGTGGGTGGTATATGAAATTAAAGTACAGGACACAAAAGGAATGATTACACATTATTCTTTTGCAAAATCCGGCAAGTTAATAGCAGTATTGTTGAGGAGGATGGTAGTTCTAGGCTTCCCAGTACAGACAAACAACAGAGCATGCAAGTGTTTGTCTAAGGTGATTCATAAAAGAGAACATATTTTGGAGAAACAGCTATGAAATATGCAGGTATGAGACAGATATTCTCAAATTTGCCAAACGGAAATAATTCTCTAAATGAGAGAGCTCTGATAACTGGTTTACATAGTCAAAACGCTACATAAATATGACCATACATCCCCAAAGTCGTAGCCATTGTCATATTCTTAAACTTTTTTTTTTTTTTTACTAATTCCACAGGAAAATGATAATTGCAATCTAATTAACAGTGTTGCTAATAGATCTTGTCTGTCCTAATTCTGACAGAGATGTGTGAACAAGGGAGTTATTACACACAGACGTTAACGCATAATATAAATTCTCAGATTACAGAGCTTGAGTATCTTGGATGTCGCTAGGTCTATCACATTCTTTTAAAGGTAAGCTCAGCAGAGGGAAAATGACTAGGATTACGTAGCTTCTTATCCCTTCTAGCTCTAGTATTATTTTTTCCTATGGAGAGTAGAAAAAGTCTTCCTTCTCTTACATTAATTTCTTATTAATTGAAACCTATGAAAAAATAAAATCAGATGTGTTAATCTTTTGTTTAGACACAACTGTAACTTAACTATTATGTGTTTCTTGTTAAAAAAAATCATTTTAATGAGAAAATCATACCTGTTCTATAGGAATATTTGTAAAAATGTAAAATATCATCCATGGTTTTTTTTACATGTGAAAATATTTCTGTCTGACAATCTGCAGAATGGGAGACAACTTTTGCAATCTATACATATGACAAAGGTCTAATATCGAAATCTACAAGGAACTTAAACAAATTTACAGGAAAAAGAAACATTAAAAAGTGGGTAAAGGAAATGAACAGACGCTTCTCCAAAGAAGAGATTTATGTAGCCAATAAACATGGAAAAAAGTTCAACATCACTGATCATTAGAGACATGCAAATCAAAACAATGACATACCATCTCAGACCAGTCAGAATGGTGACTATTAAAAATTCAAGAAACAGGCCCGGGCGCAGTGACTCAAGCCTGTAATCCCAGCACTTTGGGAGGCGGAGGCGGGCGGATCACGAGGTCAGGAGATCGAGACAATCCTGGCTAACACGGTGAAACCCCTTCTCTACTAAAAAAAATACAAAAAACTAGTGGGGCGAGGTGGCGGGCGCCTGTAGTCCCAGCTACTCCGGAGGCTGAGGCAGGAGAATGGCGTGAACCTGGAAGGCGGAGCTTGCAGTGAGCCGAGATGGCGCCACTACACTCCAGCCTGGGCGACAGAGCGAGACTCTGCCTCAAAAAAAAAACCAAAAAAATTTAAGAAACAACAGATGCTGGTGAGGCTGTGGAGAAATAGGAACTTTCTTCACTATTGATGAGAATGTAAATTAGTTCAACCATTGTGGAAGACAGAGTGACAATTCCTCAAAGACTTAGAACCAGAAATGCCATTTGGCCCAGCAATCCCGTTATTGGGTATAAAGGAATAAAAATCATTCTATTATAAAGATACTGGCATGTGTATGTTCATTTCAGCACTAGTCACAATAGCAAAGACATGGAATCAACCCAAATGCCCATCAATAATACACAGGATAAAGAAAATGTGGTACATATACACCATGGAGTACCATGCAGCCATAAAAAGGAATGGGATCATGTCCTTTGCAGGGACATGGATGGAGCTGGAAGCCATCATCCTCAGTAAAATAACACAGGAACAGGAAACAAAACAAAACAACTCACGTTCTCATAAGTGGGCGGTGAACAATGAGAACACATGGACACAGGAAGGGGAACAACAACACAGGCCTTGGCCTGTTGGGGACATGGGGAAAGGGAGAGCATCAGGTTAAGTAGTTAATGCATGCAGGGCTTAATACTTAGGTGAAGAGTTAATGGGTACAGCAAAACACGATGGCACATGTTTACCTATGTAACAAACCTGCACGTTCTGCACATATATCCCGAAATTTAAAATTAAATTAAATTTTAAAAAGAAAAGACAAAAACATTCAGTCTGAAAACCCTCACAAAGCTTTCTCTCTGATGACACAAATCAGAGATGAAAGGCAAACATTTGGATACGAAAAATAAAAACAGTCACATATCTAAATAAATATAGGGTTCTCTGGCTGAAAAAAAGTTGTGATTAATCTGAAGAGAATTATTTCATAGCATCATATATACCAGATATTTAGGGGATTTAGGTAATAGCACAAATACTGTGAGTTCAAAATACATTACGGTCACCAGTGGGAGTAGGTTTAAAGGAGAATAAAAAGAATGAGTACAGATGTGAACACTGGATCCCATAATGAACACACAAAAGTTTTAGGAGTGTTTCCCTTACATTAGAGAAAACATTGTAGGCATCTTCATTTAAATGGCTGCCATGTGTCTTTCCCTGACAATAATATATTCAAATGTTCCTCAAATGATTTATGTCATGTTCTCAAGTGTGACTGTTAAGGCTGTGCTATATGTCTGCAATAGTTACCATGGCCTTTGTAGAATTTGGATTCCAAAGGTACAGACTGTGAACTGGGTGAGTAAGGAATGAAATTGGCAGAAGGATGGTGAATTGAGACTTTTGATCCTTGATCTTATGTTCCTGAATTGAAATATCTATGTGTATGTGTGTGTGTGTATGTATAATATATATTATAATTTTATTATATATTCTATATAATAGATCTACACACAGATATGTATATTCACAATGCTTTTTAAAATTTTTATTTAAAGAAAAGATTATAATTGTAAGACTTAAATGAACTTTTCTTGACTACAACTTCCTCCTACCAGAACTGAGAATAAAATGCTGTTTCTTGGATTCAGACATTTTCCTTTCGACCTGTGGCAAGCCTAATAAAATAGTGCCAGAATTGTCAACATTAACCACGTGTATAGATGCTTTATTTTTGTAACATTTCTGCATGAGGAGCCTTAACCTGCTATTTCTTAGGCTTTGTCTCCTATAGGTGGCATTCAAGAAACTGACCAGGTCTCTAATGATAGCAGTAGATCCCATTTCTGTCTTCACTTGAGATGATGTACCTTTGACAATAAGGGTCAGCAAAGTACCTTGAAAAAAATATTTACTCAACAGCAAGATGGCTGGGAGTTGTTCTGTTGTGTTACAAGTGCTGGTAAATAAATCATGAGGAATAATTTTTAAATACAGAAGGGTGTGGCTGTAGCTAGTAATGCTGATGAAAATCAGAAAGGGAATCCAAGAGGGTCCCAATAGTGTTAGACTTTTTAAACAGTAAAAGCTGTGTAGGAATCCTTCTGTGAACCATAAAAATAATAAACGCTGAGCCCATTGGAACATAATCTCAATCAGCAAGATGCCACTGCTTTCCAGATTTCCTCACAGGGCCCTGCTAATTCCATGCCAAAACTGGCAGTGGATTTCTTCCTTCTAATCTCCCCTAATGCCTTATTCGATTATTGTCACTGCTCTCCGACCATGCACTGTCCCTTCAGACTCTCATTTCCCAACTGAGTCAGTCAGAGGAGGCTGGGTGTCTGCAGGACATAATCTAAGACCACAAACCACCTTGTTCCACGTGAGAAGAAGGAAACAAGAAAGAAGGGAGTCAGGGGAATCCTGCAAATTTTTTGGCAACCTCTTTATCTGTTGGATTACTGACTTGAGGCAAACAAGGAATAGAGATATGAAGGGTTTGAAAGATTTCTCCAGTTGATTGGCAAAGCAGAGCTGGCTAGTAGGGAGGACGACGCTAGGAGGAGGGTGAATTGTGCATTTCAGTGCACTGCAGGATGGCGTCGCCTCTGCCCTGGCTGTGCATTATTCTGTGGTGAGTAAGATTCTTTTTCCTGAGTTTTCTTTTTATCTCAGAGGAAAGGAAAAGTGTACATCCATTGGGTGACTCCTATATCGAATCATGAAAGAGGCCAGAAGTGGTGTAGAATGTATTTGTAACAGGGTGGAATAGAGTAGATAAAACGTGTTCTCTGAGTCTGGGAGTAAGGGTCATTGACTCTCTACTCACAGGCTAGAAAGTGCCCTAGGGAAACTCGAAGATGAAGGCAACTTCTACCCAGAAAACGTCAGTCGGATCCTGGACAACTTGCTTGAAGGCTATGACAATCGGCTGCGGCCGGGATTTGGAGGTAAGAAGCTGCATCTTTGCTACACAAACACCTGTAGTCTCCTTCCTCCGTTTCTGCCCCTTGAAGACCCAGAAGAGTCAGAAATGAGGTAGAGGGAAGGGGCAGGGGCAGGGGCACGGGAGAGAGACCATGTGTATGTTCCTATCCAGTCTCTGCCTCATCCACCATTAGTAGCCTTGTTCAAGTTATTTGAACTCTCTAAGCCTCATATCTGAATTGTTGTGTGGGTATATGATCAATGTTTGCCTCATAGAGTTGTATGAGTGCAAAATGAGATTATTGATGTAAAACAGTTTTCTTAGCATTTTCCCATTAAAGCCATTAATATACATTAATTACTATCATTTTCATTAGAACAAATCTAGCTTCTTTCATTCCTTAATGTTCTCCCAATTGACTAGAATACATTCAAAATAAGGCCACTGACATGAGTTTTCAGAGTTGAGAGACTGAAGGATCTACTGGAATGCAATAGGATGCATTGCAGATACTAGCTGTGATAAGGGGTTTGGCAGTAGAATGCTGAGATCAATCCCTTTAACATCAGTAGTGATAATTGTTTCATCCCTCTGGGCTAATTTCAGGTGCTGTCACTGAAGTCAAAACAGACATTTATGTGACCAGTTTTGGGCCCGTGTCAGATGTGGAGATGGTGAGTGAGTTCTAAGTGAGTTGGGTATTTTCATTTCGGGGAGGATAGTGGAGTCCCAAAACTAATGATAATGGGCATGGCCGCCAAGCTTGGCTCCAGATTCATGACACAGTATGTGTATTCATGCTGGGAGGGCATGACCATTAGAGCAGATTCCTGGCTTAATCTTCACATTTCACTAAGGGCTTGAACATTTTAAGCTGAGGGACTTTTTAAAATTATGTCCTCTCTTCCATCCACATACTATGCACTAATTCTTCCCTCCAAAGAGAAGAGTTTTTTCCCCTTCTTTGTGAAGCTCTAGCAAATTTATTGGAGGAGGAAAAAAACCCACACAGATCCTATTCCACATAAAAGTTTATTGAGTATGTCTATGATACCTAAAACATAATTGTCTTTTGTGGAAACATCATTATCAGTATGTTTTATTAAAACAGTAAAGAGGTCATTTGGAAAGGCTAATGCTCTCCACCTTTTACATTGAGGGTGGACCAGTAGGTGTTCTGGGGACTCTGTTCCAGGTACAGATGGCTGTAGCATTCGTAAGAGGGTATTTATAGTAAGACGCAATGAAAACTTGAACTCATCTTTTAGAACAAAGTGTATCCTGGTATTCTTGTACGGTTCTCAGGTGGCATTTCTCTCTAAAACTGAAATGTAAATACGAATGCTGAAGTAAACATAACTGTCTTTAAAGAGGTTCATCATTAGGTTTCATTAGGGAAATGTAATTCTAAAGAAACAGTTATTGGAGACTTTTTCATTTTCTGCTTTTTTAAGTTGGCAAGAAAAGACGATGTATAGAAAGAATAAAGGAAGGAGTAAAGGAAGAAGAGAAAGGAATGTGGAGGAAAAGAAGGAAGAAATAACATAAGAAAGAAAGGGAAAGTGGGAGAAAGGGTTTTATTCAAGAGATAAATATCTTACTATAAAAGGAGAAAGAGTCAGCATTATTCAGAATCCTGGATTATTTTAGTATCATATTTTCCATTCGTGTTCTAAGCCACTCCAAGTATAAACAACCACAACAATTTGCCATTGTGTTGTTGAAGTCTGGGTATTCTTAATATTCTATCTTACGCTTGTGTCTGTTTTTACAGTTTATTTGTACAATAGATCCCTATTACATCCTGGGTCATTATTGGATGGGCATATTGCTTGTCAAATTATATTTTTAAAATGTAATCACTACTTGTCACAATAAGTTTCACAAAGGAATTTATATAGTAGGCAAAGCAATTATTGGCAATACTTTGATGTAATTGCAAGTTGTTATTTGTTATTGACTTTTGCAATAGCTCTTATTATAATTATTAAACATTTCAATGTTATTCATAAAAGCCACAAATTAACTCATAATTTTGATTATACATACTTAAATGATACTCTCTTTAGAATAATCATGGTAACACTTGTTTTTATGTTCCCTGAGAACAATATAAAATAATTTTGATGTGCAGCTATAGTGTGTTTATCAAGTAAGGTTTATCTATGTGTGGAATTTTACTGAATGTTACTCTGATGCTCTGAGATCCGTTTGAGGGTGAACGAGGTACAAAGGGTAATAGTTAGACTAACCGACGGTATAAAGGCCAGCCAGCACAAAGGCAAAACTAAATATTTCCATAATCTATTTTCTAGATTAAGGAGGACATATTGATAGATGGAAATGTGGATGACTGGATAGATAAAGAGGAAGAATATTAAGGAAAGTCAAGGTGGAGGAGGGAGGTGTAAACATCACAGCACTATCTTTTATAACAATACAAACTTTAAGTTTGAGAACAATAATAATTACTCGCTAAAATTATAATTTTGTGAGAATTATTGCCATAAAAATTTGCTTTATTGCTTAAGTTTAGAGATTGGGTGTATAGGCTAGTGAATAAACTATTCTTAGCGAACTGTCTTTCCAGCCTGCGCGAATATTTTATTTTCTCTTAGGAGTATACGATGGATGTTTTTTTCCGCCAGACTTGGACAGATGAGAGGTTGAAGTTTGGGGGGCCAACTGAGATTCTGAGTTTGAATAACTTGATGGTCAGTAAAATCTGGACGCCTGACACTTTTTTCAGAAATGGTAAGAAGTCAATTGCACACAACATGACAACTCCCAATAAACTCTTCAGAATAATGCAGAATGGAACCATTTTATACACCATGAGGTGAGGTTTCTCCAATTCTATTTCCCCCGCCTAAATGATATGTCCATAATACTAACTCAGAAACACTGATTTCAATGTTCCTAGGCTTACCATCAATGCTGATTGTCCCATGAGGCTGGTTAACTTTCCTATGGATGGGCATGCTTGTCCACTCAAGTTTGGGAGCTGTAAGTTATAACAGGCTTCTGAGAGTCAAATAATACATCCAAAATATGTAATTACTTGGTTTTAGCTGATACTGGAAATCAAGGAAGAAATATAATCATGACACTATCAGTGTGGTTCTAGGAATATACTTAATCATTCTGTCAGTCTCATAAATTGAGGGTTTAGTCATCAAGATTAAAGAAAACATTTAATACAATTTATGTTTGTATTTCCTTTTTTATAGACAATGTGCACTTTGAAGGAAAAAAAGACAACTCATCAAATTCACTGCTATATTTAATTTGTTTCAAATATGTAGATGCTTATCCCAAAAGTGAAATCATATATACATGGAAAAAAGGACCACTTTACTCAGTTGAAGTCCCAGAAGAATCTTCAAGCCTTCTCCAGTATGATCTGATTGGGCAAACAGTATCTAGTGAGACAATTAAATCTAACACAGGTAAGAATTTGACCAAAGGATGGAAATAATTCCGCAAGATGACTCCAGTGCACATTTTCAAAACATCTTCTTTTTCCTTTGCCTTAGCCATTCTCAGCTAAGCATGCTGTTTTGAAGTGATGAGTAGCTTTCCTTAAAGTTGATTTTGCAACCAGGTGCATGTAAAGATTTGTGTGGTCTTGGAATAAGTAGTTTTTTATGTATATGATATAAAGAACCCTACTGAAAACAATGAGCTGATGTGTCTCTTTGCTCTGTCATCTGCTGATCAAGTAGCTTTCTCGTATACTGAAATGTACCTTTGCTTGTTTTCTTCCAGGCAATGTTAATTTAAAAACTGTCAAGATTTATATTCAACTGCATTGTTTTTGCAGACTGTCAGCAGTAATAATACTGATGTATGTGTCTTCCACCAGGTGAATACGTTATAATGACAGTTTACTTCCACTTGCAAAGGAAGATGGGCTACTTCATGATACAGATATATACTCCTTGCATTATGACAGTCATTCTTTCCCAGGTGTCTTTCTGGATTAATAAGGAGTCCGTCCCAGCAAGAACTGTTTTCGGTATGTCTCACATTTTGTACTTCACGTACGTTCATCTTCCACCTTTCATTGCTTGTATATTTTGAGTAAATATTCACACCGGTGCACTTTTTCAATCTACAAAGAAAGTAGGTTCCTGTTTTATGCAGACATATGTATCATGCAAAATCACTGTCATTATATCACAAGTTGTGTGGTGAATCAACAAAACATTTGTCTCAGCGAGAATTATGACTGGTTTCCTATGACTTTCATGTGTCCTATTTGCAGTGCTTTATCTTGATTTTCTTTGTCATAACTGAAGAAAAGCAGAAAGGTAAAAACTGCATGTAAATCCATGAAAGCAAAAGATTAAGATATTGAACACAGGAATACATAAGTTGTATACCCCTTTTATTAGGTTGAACCATATATAATTGTCATCTCATTAATTTTTTATGATTCAACCTACATATTTAGTTCCACTTATATATAGAATCACTACTAACTGTGATAAAACAAAATTAAATAATAAGAAAAAGAGCTTTAACTGGAAACATCAGTGACAAACTCCAATGTTTTTCCTGGGTTTAATGATTATAAATTTAGTAGTCTGAAGATAGACTTGAATTAAATAGAAATCATAAATCTTGATTTTTTTAAATGTACTATGTTAAAATAGATCTTTTTGAAAATTACTAAAGAATACCAACATAATGATGTCGACCATCAATATTATACATCTCCTAATTGTATAAATTCCCCAGGTCATAGTTCAAGAAGGAAAACTGCCAGCAAGTGAGTGATAAATTTTATCTTCTAATGAGTAAATATTATACCTTAAAATCTAGCTAGAAATAGAATCAAATTAGGTAACCTAATTTTATGCTAATATTTATACCATATTTATTTATTAACTGTTATTTAATATGTTAGTTGGTAAAACTGATCTGAAATTCAAGTTTTTTTTCTTTTTCTTTCTTTCTTTTTTTTTTTTTTTTTTTGAGACGGAGTCTCGCTCTGTCACCCAGGCTGGAGTGCAGTGGTCCGATCTCGCTCACTGCAAGCTCCGCCTCCCGGGTTCACGCCATTCTCCTGCCTCAGCCTCCCGAGTAGCTGTGACTACAGGCAATGCCACCACACTGGGTAATTTTTTGTATTTTTAGTAGAGACAGGGTTTCACCGTATTGGCCAGGATGGTCTCAATCTCAGGACCTCGTGATCCGCCCGCCTCGGCCTCCCAAAGTGCTGGGATTACAGGCGTGAGCTACCTCGCCCGGTCTCAAGTTTTTTTTTCTTAAGTGGTAATAATTTGTTACAAGTTCTCTCAAGCCCTAAACAACTAGAAGTATTTACGACTTAAATTTTACAATAAACTAGTTCAATTCAGCAAACTCAAAATTTTTTGAGCAATTATAATGTATAAGTCACTTCACTAAATATTGAAAGATATAGAAATGATAATACTTATGATAATAATTATGAACAATTATAATACAAAATATATTCGAAATATTAAAAAATTACTTTGCCTTGGTAGAGTGTTTTATCTTCTCTACTGACACATTCTCATTTGATTTTGCCATAGGATTCCCAGTACTAATATTACATTTCCTTTTCTTTTTTATTTTAGGGATCACCACTGTTTTAACTATGACCACTTTGAGCATTAGTGCCCGGCACTCTTTGCCAAAAGTGTCATATGCCACTGCCATGGATTGGTTCATAGCTGTTTGCTTTGCTTTCGTCTTCTCTGCTCTTATCGAGTTCGCAGCCGTCAACTACTTTACCAATCTTCAGACACAGAAGGCCAAAAGGAAGGCACAGATTGCAGCCCCACCTACAGTGACAATATCAAAAGCTACTGAACCTTTGGAAGCTGAGATTGTTTTGGTAATTGTTTATTTTTTCTACCGTTACCTACTGTAGGAAAAAGCAGCCTAACTAGTGTTAAGAAACAACTAAGTGTCCAAAAGTAGTGTGAGTTGAGCACAGTTTATATAACTGTACTTTCAAGAGCAAGGCCAGTTTCTGTTCCAACTTCACAGAGAAAAGCTAAGGAACAATCCTTCATTTATCTTTGCTCTAAACTTTGGGCATTCTTCTTTCATCATGCTCACTTATGCTGGCAGATTCCAGGCTCTCAGAGGAGACTAGAAAATTCTAAGCCTTTAGATGTTTCTGTTGAACAGAATCACTTATACCAACTAGGGGGAAAAAAGTAAAAGAAAAAAAATGTTTTTTCTAATGAGGTTTCAGAGTCTACAGGAAAGAAACAGGGACTTCTATGGAATGGACAATTTTTGTTATAAATCTGCTTGCTGCTTTATTTCAAGAGGGCAAGGCATCTGTGAATAATGAATAATAGATTCTCTGAATGTTGAATCATAACCCAAGAATTTGATTCATATTAAAACATTTTCATATTCGCATTTGTATATTAAATATATGTATATCAATGAGCTTATATTCAATGGCTTATATTCAGTGGGAAATAGTTATAAATTTATGTTAAATTTGCTGTGGCTAAGCTCTGGTACCCAGAGGTTTTTGAATAAGAAACAAATGGTAACATTAATATTTTAAGGACCATTAATATGCCCCCAGATTTCAATTTTGCATAAAAGTAAATTATAACAACAATTAAGCTGCACATTCTTATTTTAGTGGATAATAAAACTGATTGACAGGCATAAATTTTTATTTTAATACAAATCTTAAAGAGTAGCTCTAAGAACAGGAATATTGTGCTCTGTGAATTCAAGTAAGGCAGATACTTTGAACTGAAATTTTTTTACAACTGATCAATTCTAGTAAGCACTTTCATATCTGAAAACGATGTGCAGCCCAGTAATCCTCAGTTTAACTTTATGATGAAAGTTTTAAAGCTATTTGTTTTTTACTTTTCAGAATCTGAGGCACTTGTTGACTAAAAAGGTGATCATTTTCTTATTGAAATGTTTGTCTTTGATAAACTAAGAAACTTATTTGAGAATTTATATTTTCTCCAAGAAATGAGAAGCCATCCCCATAATATGTAGAAATATATAATTTAAGGATTTGTTTTTATTAGCCCTCATTTAAAAAATAAAGATAAAAGAAAAAAAATTCCGTTCGGCGATCCAGTTTAATTACCTTGTTTCACAAGTGGAAAACACAGTCTAGAAGAGGGAAAATATAAGTTTCTAGTTGGTAGAAAATCTAGGAATTGATTTAAAAACTTTGTATAAGCCGAGTGCAGTGGCTCACACCTGTCATCCCAGCATTTTGGGAGGCTGAGGTGGGAGGATCACTTGAAGTCAGAAGTTAAAAATCAGAATGGACAACATAGCAGGCTGACTCCCATATCTGTAAAAAATTAAACAAATTACTCAGTGGTGGTGGCATATGCTTGCAGTTCTACCAACCAGGAAACTGAGGCAAGAAGATGGCTAGAATGCAGGATTTTGAAGTTACAGTGAGCCATGATCACGCCACTAAACTCCATCCTGGGCGACACATTTAGATCCTGTCTCTGTAATAATAATAATAATAATAATAATAATAATAATCAGAAGAAGAAGAACCTCTGAAATCCACAACATTACAGAGGCTGAGGCCACCCTCCCCAATAATTCCTTAAAAACTGAAATATATGAGAGTGCATACCACAGGATAAAACATTTTAAGAATATAGTTGAGTCCCAAAATTCTTCCTTTGACTTAATAATATATTCTTTATATATATGTAGTTTGAAAGGTCACCAAATATATATTTTTTTACAGAATATCCTAGTCTGCAGACTTGTTTCACAATGTTAAAACCATTTTTTGTCATGATAAATTCCAAATGTTTCTGAGAATTTTTTCATGTTTGTAGAAATAAGTGGTTCTGTTACAAGATATCTGTATGCATATAAGTATGTAATCTATATATTGTCCATAGGTCATATACATATTAATACATATCTATAAATGAAAAAAGTGCTTATCAGAATTCAGCTTACCAGTTTCTTATTTGTGTAATGTAGTAAAAGTAAAAAAAAAAAAGATGGCCAGAAACAGAAAAAAAATGGATTGATTTTGAATATGCTCATAGGTCAGATATTGAAATAAAAAGAAAGACCAATATTTTTGCTTTACCTTTTTTGAAACATGCAGTACTGAGAAGAGGATGATTTCGAATCCTTGGAGAAAACATAATCACCCCCTCAGGCTATTATTTTAAAGGTGTAAGTTATTAATTTAAGATGGAATTTAAGATCTCAGTTTTTTATATAAACTGCCTCCCGTAAACCTAAAATAGTAACATATAATGAGTAGGTCCTCTGGGAAGCTAGATTTTTTTAAATGGCATATAAATAATCTCCAAGTACTTTTTTCCTGCAGGTAACATTTATTTTTTCTTATGAAAAGTTGTATTTCTGAACCTGGTTTTACTTAAAATATTTTAAAGCAATACATAGGAAAATTTTAATTCTAAAAGGCTGAAGTATAAAAATAAACATAAAAACAAAATGACCAAATCAAACAATGTAAACCTTGAAGATATCAAAACTAAATATAGGTGATTACATAGGACATTTGCATTACATTTGTTCATGTCAAACTTTGGCAAGTTGTCTTATATGATGTAGAGGAACAAACATAAATTACACACTTACAATTTATACTACACAATGGTATATTTTGATTGCAAGACATTTTCTTCCAAATACCATGACATTTAAAAATACCTATTCAGTTGTAATCAAAACAACATTATTCGAGTAAGTTTGACATTGAAATAGCACACTAATGTGGTAAAGTTGAAGTGAAATTAAGTGCTTGGATATTTCATGTGATTCTATGTTGTATATTTTAGTATGTTCATTGCTTTTCACAGGAAACTACTTACAGTGAATGTGGGTAAAAGTTTATTCATTTTATCACTTTGATTCTGACCTTAAAACATAATAATAATGGAGAAACTCAAGCATTTAAAATCTAGATCTCAAACCCAAAAGGACACCTTAAAGCTAAATCTTCAGAAATGCTCTGTAGACTAGGACACCTTAAAGCTAAATCTTCAGAAATGCTCTGTAGACTATCTTTCTGTTTTTAAGACATATGGAATTAGATATTTTATTTTCTATTAACTATTTCTGGAAAAGAAATTGTCAACAGTGTTTATCCCACTTATATGTGATTTTTTCTTAATGTTTTTATCTGGTATGCTACCTTAACATTAGAGAGTTATTTATATCTTCATGAGTTTCAGAGCCTATTAACATGTCTGAAGTATACCTGTACCTATATTGTGTGTAAGATCAACTTTGGTCCTTGATTTCTTTTGGCATAGTTTGCTAGTTTTCTTGTTATTTTAGAGGTCTATGCCCTCATCACTACATTCCTGACAGTCAATCACTCACCCATCCCCTCTGCAATCCTTTGAGCAGTGTCATTACTCTCAATGTAGCTTCTCTTCTTCACATGGGTGTGATGCCTTTTGTAAATTATATAACACAAAATTGACCAAAATTTCATTAGTCAGGACAATTAGTGTATTTATGTTGATTGTATTATGTATTCATTTCTTTTTTTTCTTTTCATCTGACACCTATTTATTGACTACTTAGGCATTCATTGAATTATTCATACTATATATATTTGATAAGTGCCTTTATGTGCCAGGCCTTTTGTAGAGTGTTGAGGATATATTAGTGAGTGATATTGGAGGGCCTCTTCCCTCATGGAGTTTCTGGTACAGCAGGAAGTGAGAGAGAGCAATGAGCTTTAATAATACCTTGGAATAAAGCCTGTCGTTAGAGATGTATAGTGAGCTGCAGAAGAGCCATGCAAAAATGTCTTACTCAGTCTGGAGGGGTTTTCGTTTTTAGCAGAGTGATGTCTAAGCTCAGAACAGAGAAGAAATTAGCCTGGCTGTGTGCTGGAAGCTCTAAGCCAGTTGCTACAAACTTGGGCATAGAGAGGACAATAAGGTATATACTCTTCCTGTGCTCCTTTTTAAGGTAGTAGGGTGCACTGGGCCATTACCATGCTGCTTTTATCTGTGTAGAGAGAGGTGAAGAATCGAATACTGAAAGGTTTACCTTTTCTACTCCAAATATTGCACAAATAAACGGAGTCTTGCTCTGTCGCCCAGGCTGGAGCAGAGTTTTTTTGAGTACTGTCATTACTCCCTACAATTAAGGACTGAATTAAGACCATTAAAGACTCTATGTACCAGAAAGATCACAGTGCCCTTCTTGGTTGTGCCATTGTACGATTTATGGGGCAGGCAGGATGCATTAGATGAGGGTTGTAAGTGGTTAGTCCCTTCCCCATACCTTCTATCAAATCCCCACCCAATACATCATTATGAATCCTCCAAACTTTCTGATATGTTTTCTAGACATGTTCCCTAGTACCATGAATCAACTATTCAATATATTGCTGCCAATAAGCTGCGTGTCTGTAGAAATTCTGGAGTCGTGTCTGTGTTCAACTCTACCAGCTGAACACAAACACAGGAAAACCCAACAGAGTTCTAATTTTCCCCATAATGATTAATATGATGACTTTTGCAAACTATCAATACTAAGTGTTTTCAAAAAATATTTTCTCTTATTTGTGTTGTCCCTCTTTGCTTTTTCTAAAAACAAATGCTTGGTTTATCCCTTAGTAAGGCAGTCCTGGTTAGAGTATCTTTTTAAATGGTGGGAGCAATAGGTTACCTCTCAGACCTACTGAGACTCATTGAATTACATATAAAAATTTGTCTAAATACTTCCCAAAACACTTTTTCCCTCTGTTACATAGTTGATGGTCATAAAGTCCAGTTTGACTTAAAGTACCTTTGCAATATGGCATTACTTGAAACAAAGCAGTGCTCTATAAATACCTAAAGCAGGATGGCACTCAGCAGCAGGGGAGCCCTGCAAAAATTCAAAACCACAGGCGTTCCACTCAAAACAGTGACAGCCTCAAGCTGAGCCCTCATCTGGACTCTGACAAAAGCCTATTTTACCATCAACTGAAGCTGCTATGCTTACAATAGAGCAGGCAGGACTGATGCAAACCTGTAGCTTAAACGGCTCACAAAATTGGCTTTCTTTTCATTTCAGAAATTCAGCGTGTTCCTTCTAAACTAATGTCCAATCCACTTGTGCTGTCAATTGCCAGTTATTTAGCAACCGATTATCCAGATGCAGGGTAGCCAGGCCTCTTGCATTTCCCTTAGCCTATCATATTTGCTGCCTGTTAGAAATTCCCCCAATCACTCCTGGGCAGTGGGACACTTGTGAATCTAAGTCAGTGATTTCCCATGGGGAACTATTTCCCCCCAAATATATTTGGCAGTGTCTGGAGATACAACTTGAGGTGGAGGTGGCTAATGGTATCATGTTGGTAGAGGCCAGGGATGCTGCTCCACATCCCAAGACACAGAGGAGGGTCCTCCATAACAAAGAGTGATTGGCCCCAAAAGGTCAGTAGTTCTGAGCTTGAGACACTGTGCCCAAAACGCTAAAGTTGATAGGAAGTATAGCATAATAATTGTTGAGAGTGTGGTCTGTGGCATCAGAGGGAAATTGAATTCAGATCCTGCCACTCATTACCTTTGTGAGCTTCCTGCTTAAACCTCCATTTGCTCATCTATCAAATGAAGATAATATGACATTGTGGGTTTTTTGAAGAAATTCATGAAATAATATTTGAAAATTGCCTTGTAATGCTAGTCAACAATAAGCATTTAGAACTGGTGCTTATAATGTAATATAAAACCATATTGAAATACAATGTAACATAATCATAGAACTTTTCACCCTTCTCTTTGCCTACCTCCTCCAACAAATCTTGGGAAATGTTTAGATTTTTTTCATTTGTTGATTCAGCATTTGTTTATTAAACAAATACCGAGTTTTAAATATTTGCTAGACACTGTGGAATGCTCATACATATGAATAATGTGTCTTCCACCATTGAGGAGATTCCATGCTAGGAAAGGAGATAAGGCACAACAAAAATAATTATACCTACAAGAAAGAAAATGATAATATCTACAAGAGTCATAATAACTAGGCAGAAAAATGCATAAAGGCTGGAGTAATCAGTGATGGTAGGTGTTAATGAGTTTGGTATCAAAAGATGTATGGGAAAGATAAAAATGGGTGACAGGTGGATGTTATTTCAGACAAAGAAGAAATAAAGATATGTGAGTGGTGAGAATGAGAAGCAGACGTATTTTGAAAATGATTTAAAAAATAGATATAGCTAAGATTCCTGAGCAAAAAATATATGTATATATGTATATGTGTGTATATATACACACATATATGTTTGTGTATATATCTTTATATCAGGCATTTTTCTTAAATTCTTAAAAATATAGGAAAAAACGTACATGTTAAGTAATATTTGTCCTTGCCTTCACAGATAGAAACTTGAAGCTTAGAGAGAATTAGAGTCTATGGCACTTAGGAGGTGTTTAAATCATATTGCACGCAATTAGTAGCTATGAGACTGTAATCTAGGGATTTCTGACTCTCCTTGTTCTCTTAACTCCTAGGAAACCCTCCACAGAGATTGTTTGGGGAAGTAGATGAGGACAAGGGGAATGCTAATGTAGGAAACCTTTAATTTCAATATAATTTAATTTTAACTTTTTAATTTAAGTAAAATTACAGTATCCATTTTACTACAAATTTTTCATGGTGTTTGGTTCTGAATGGTACTTCTGACCTCTGGACCATGATTATTTGGGAATCCCCATTAAGTCTTTTATGACACTGTGACAATGCACAGATTCACAAATAACTGCCCCCACCACATCTCTAAAAAACAGGGGGAGAATAAGCAAGGCTTTACATTTTTATGGTACTTAATGTTTTATAGTCACTGCTTTATTCCAATGAACTAGGCATGTCTTCCCTCTTTCTACCTAAAATAGAAAAACATGTTTCAGACAGATAATGCATGCTGTTAAAAGTCAAAATGAGTGTAGAAAGAAAATCTGCTCTGAAGGCTGGCTTCTTTCTACTCTATCATGATTCTTAGAAATGTTTGCTAGAGGAAAGTATTTTAGTGTTCCATATGTGGGAGGAGGATGGCTCTTTTTGGAGGATGAAACAGTGACACCTTTTGCTCTTTCAGGTAAAGAATATTTTAATACTATATTTAATAGGTGAAAATTTAGAGTCTGAGAAATATGATAGAAAATTCTTGAAAAATGGTTCTGTGTTCTCTAGGAGAGGCAGCATGCACTGAGACAGTTACTCTGCTTCTATCCCCACACAGCCTGATGATTCTGGACACAGTAGTCCTCAGCTATCATCTATTTTTTTTTTTTTTTTAAGATGGAGTCTTGATCTGTCCCCAGGCTGGAGCGCAGTGGCGCCATTTTCGCTCACTGCAATCTCCGCCTCCCGGGTTCAAGTGATTCTCCTGCCTCAGCCTCCTGAGTAACTGGGATTACAGGCACCCGCCACCAAACCGGCTAATTTTTTGTATTTCTGAGATGGGGTTTCACCATGTTGGCCAGGTTGGTCTTGAACTCCTGACCTTCTGATCCACCCACCTCGGCCTACCAAAGCTGGGATTACAAGAGTCAGCTACTACGTCTGGCCCATCTGTTTTTAATAGAAAGTTTCCCTCATCTCCTCTTCAAGAGCAGCATACTAGCCCTCCTAATATTTTAAACTCTCTTCTACCTCTAAGACCTATGACTAATTTAATTCTGTACCACAGAATTAAGTACCACAGTTCTGGGCCAATAGATAAGAAAGATAGCCCTTGGTTGGAATTTACTGTGGTTCTTTTCAAATCAAATCTTGACTACGCCATTTGTTTTTGCTCTTGTTAAAGAAACAGATTTCTCCATGGCCCCTAAAAACAGTGAACCTAAGCTCTCTCTATGAGAACTATTATTATTTAGATACCCAGTAAGTTTCATGGCAAACCAAATAACAAAATCAGGAAAGGGAATATAGAAAAGAAGTTTTGGAGGTTGTTGTCCCTGTAGTCCAAATGTCACCACATCGGCGGGTCATTTTGGTCCTGTGGTTCAACCAGCAAAGGGGAGGCAGCTGTCTTATCCTGTTGCCGCAGTGTTGCTGGCTAAAGCCACGGGAGTTTGCCCACGTGGGTCACATACCCTGCCAGGCAGCAAAGTGGTGATTTTGCTGCCAGTGAGGAAACAAGGCCATTTTACAAGATCAGGGGTAATGCACAGCAAGTGTTTGAAGGCAGAGGCCCAGCAAGGACAAGCTAGTCACAAGGAGGGTGATCGTTACAGGATGTAGACAAGAAAAGATAGGAATCAGAGGAGGGCCCCCTAGACACCAACAGCATGAAAGGCATCTAAATCAAACAGAATTAGAGTCTCTGAACTAGGCCCAATACTTGAGAATAAAGATGAGAAAAATGTTGGAATGAAACAGGCACTGAAACTGACCAGTGGAGTTTATTGCTAGCGCTGCTGCCATCATGGACGAAGCATTTCCCCTATCTGGACCCTAACCTCACTTGCCAGTTATTGTGTTAAACATCCCATTCAAGACTGTAGTTGATTGTCTTATGATTTCAGTGAAACAGGAGGTTTAGTGATAGAAAGAAGCATATAACAAATCTGAGTTCAGTAAATGAATCATTTTTAGTGACTGAGGATAGAGAAAGACCAGTTAGAAAGTTCTGAATGGGAAGTAAAAAGTGTACAATATAGAAATTCTGAGCTAAGAGGCAGGCATATTTCAAGGTATGAACAGTCATCCTACTCAATTTAAGGATATTTATTCTTTGTCACTGGCCTTTGGCATACATAGGCTAATTTTATTTATTTTTAAAATCTTAGCTGATTCAAGCTTATGACTGTGCAAAGATGAGAATGTAGGCTGGGAATGTGTATAGAAGAATGGTTTTAATAAACCAGGCTGTAATTTTTTTGTACTAATTGTCTACATATTCCAAATTGGAATTCACCCCTCCTCCCAAAACACGCCATTGCCCAAACCCATTGCCCTACAGACTACTGCACAACCAGGGGTGGCTATGCCTCTGCAACCTGGCTCGTCCCTCCCTAAGGATACAATGCTTACCATAGTTATATGACATGAAATATGCTTTGTGTTATTTGCTGATGTATTGAGTAATAGAATGTCAGATGGAAGCAAGTAAATTATTTTACAATGTATTTTAAGCCTTACTTGGAAAAGTAACACCATCAAATACTATTAAGAAGTCATTGATGTTTGACTTTACATAGAAAGTAAATCATCAATAAATAGTTGCCAATGGTGAAAGAATGAATAAATAAGCAATTAAGCAATATCTATTCTTTCATTTGGGCTTAATATTTGTCTTTTTTCCACAGCATCCTGACTCCAAATATCATCTGAAGAAAAGAATCACTTCTCTGTCCTTGCCAATAGTTTCATCTTCTGAGGGCAGTAAAGTGCTCACTAGAGCGCCCATTCTACAATCAACACCTGTCACGCCCCCACCACTCTCTCCAGCCTTTGGAGGCACCAGTAAAATAGACCAGTATTCTCGAATTCTCTTTCCAGTTGCATTTGCAGGATTCAACCTTGTATACTGGATAGTTTATCTTTCCAAAGATACAATGGAAATGAGTAGCAGTGCTGAATAGCTTGCAGCCAGGACAACCTGAATTCTCTACGTTCTTGTTTCCTGTTTCCTATATTTTCTTAAAAAATAGTATTGAGACTTGTGTAGATGCTTTTCAGAACACGAAATCAAATTGGAAATCTGTAACGCAGCTTCAGTAAGCATGTGTGGGCAAAAAAGCAATAATCCTACTCCTCGAAATAGAAAGTTGAAGGTTGCTGAAAAATATGACTTTTCTTATGTCAGAAAAAAATTTTGTGAGGATAAAATGGGTTCAAGATGAATCTGTCAACCTTTGTCTTTCATTGTTCAATATTTTTAATCGTCACTGTGAATAACATTTACCACAAGGCAGATAAAATAAGAAATGCTGACACTTCCAAAGGTTGCCTTAAAATATGTTTATTTTGGCTTAGTTCCCAAGAGAGCAAAATATAAATACAGTCTAAATTTTTATCAGTAGGTTAATACCAGCATGTTGGAGGCCTTTATGCTAGTAAAATGGCTTTCAGTGGCATTGTAAAGCCTATGTTGAGCTTGGCCATTTGTTTTTAACCTCGCTGTGCTCTTTTACCTCAATAAAATGTGGTGTTTGTATACATATAAATTATACATAGCTCATAAATTATGTATGCATATGTACATAGCTGTAGTTGGACTAAAATTCAGTGTATTTTATCCTACCAAATTCTCCTTTTAAAATAATACACTTACTATAATTCTATGAGGTTGTAGAAAAAAGTAGTCATTATAAGGAAGCGTTATATATTATGACTGTGGTTATCTCTTGTGTTTTCCACATTTCTAATTATAACACTAAATAAAACAACAATTAACATGGTTCTCTGGATCTGTTTCATGCACCTAGAGAGACTTTCTTTAGGTGCGGAGAAGCGAAGTGGTTACCTCCACCCCAATGTTATTGCCCCTGATGAGAGGTAGGAGAAATGGGATAACCAGGCTCAGTTACGTAGTGCTGATAAAAGATTTGAATTTATATTCAAATAGTTCATCTTTCCTCTTTTCCTGCTCAATCAATCCCATTCCTTCCTGATGCTTCGCTCTAACAGTATTTCTCCCACATAGAATTGTTATAGGGAAGTAGGAACTAAGAGTAGGAGAAAGCATGTGGTATGATTTGTCTAAATGGACAAACCCCTGATTGGATGTTCCTGGGTCTTAAACATCACAGAGATCACCTTGAGACCAGAACCCAGAAAAAAAATTTTTTTAATACTACTACTCTTACTTTTACCCAGAAAAATGCAAACATACTACAGCTAAACAACTTTAAGTTTAATTGAAAACGCATTCTACTAAGTGTGAGGAGACTGAGGTGTCTGTGCAACTTCTGTATCATTTAGCTCCTTGGCCCAATATCTTTGTTTTTGGGAGACTCAGCTGTATTCTCATCTATAGAACGAGGGAGCTGATTAGATGTTCTTCAAAGACCCTTTCATTTTGAACCATGTATGTTTGTTTCATTATTATTATTTTCTATCTAAATAAAATTGGTATAATTATACAGGGTATATTAAATAATTAAATGTCAGGTGAGTGTTAATCATCTTATATGCTAGGTCACATTTAATCTACCTCACAAACCTGTAAAGAATATACTGCTATTATCTCCACTTAAAGATGAAGAAACTAAGGCTCAAAGAAGATGAATAATTTTGTTCAAAATCAAAGAGCACTCAAGTGCTGTAGCTGATAATCAAACCCAAGCGATGTGAATCCATAGCTTGTTCATTTAACCATACCTATACATGTCCTCATCTAATATGATATGATCCCTATTCTTTTTTCCCCTCTTGTATTCTCTAGTATTGTCTCAATTGTATCTCACTTTTTGTAAGAATTTTCCTGGGGTTCTGACATCACTTGTGCCCCTTGTCAGCCTTCATTCTACATGTCACTTATTACTCTCAGTCAGCATTTATGCTTAGAGCTAGAACAGATAGATAAAATCAAGTAAAAAAATTATAGACCTTATGTTCCTCCCCTATGAAGGGATATTTCAAGAAAAAACTTTATACAACTATAAAACTTTCAAATTCTCAAGATTCCAGAGAATGATGTTTCTCAGTGTATGCCATAGGAGGGTACTAGTGGTTAAGTGATAATAAAACAGTTTCCTTAGTGAAAAAACTGGAGGAGAGATGTTGAGGCAAAGTGAAGCAAATGTCTTTTCTGCTGGTCTTCTCACAGCCATGATGATACTTATGTGCACTATAAATCTCTAATACTGTAACATTTCCCAAATTCATATAACTCTAAGTATCATTTTGCATGGAGGAAATCCTGGGAGTGGCATTTTCCAGAAAACAATTTAGAACACACTACAGAAGATTCTATTTATTCTATTCCCTCTGAGGAGGGGCTCATCAGAGCCAGGTCTCAGATCTCTATCGTTTGTCCATGGCTGCTAAAATCTCAAAGCCTGAAGGAGAACACTTGCATATTTGGGCTCAGGTTCTTGAGGAAGAGCTACTAGTAACTGTGGGAGGACACAATGAGACTGGTTCTGGGAATGCAAAAAACTGGAGACTGAAACCCACTGTTGTCACAAGGTGAAAGGTAACATCAAGAGAAAAAGTAAGTCAATGAAAGAGACAAAATTCCTTTCATTTTCCTCCTGTCTTCCTGTCTCACTCCTCTGCTATCAGCAGAACCTCACAGAAATCCTTGTGTCAGAGAAGAAATGAAAATCACAGAGTTCTAGTCCAGGCATCAAGAAATAGAGTATAGAGGTTGGATATAAAGCTGACAGATAATTGCTTACTAACTAGCATAGCTTGTCCCTTTGGTTATTCAGTACCATCGACACACTTTTGTATATATTAATATTTATACTGTTTCACAACAATAAGATGCAAGTATTCTTCATACAAACAAATATGCTCACATCATTTGTCCAAAAAGGAGGTACACAAAAATCCCAACAGCTACAGTATCCATCACAGTATCTATTTCTAAGTGATGCTATTTACTCTTTCACAATCACAGTCCCAGTGGAATATTCTGTTTCCTAAAGACTCAATTACAAAATATTGTATTAGACTGTCCACATGCTGCTAATAAGGGCATATCATAGACTGAGTAATTTATAAGGGAAAGAGATTTAATTGACTCACAGTACCACATGGCTGGGGAGGCCTCCCAATCATGGTGGAAGAGCAAGGGAGATCTTCCATGGCAGCAGCAAGAGAGAGCTTGTGTAGGGGAACTCTCCTTTATAAGACTATCAGATCTCATGAGACTTTGTCACTATCACAAGAACAGCATGGGGAAGATCTGCCCCCATGATTCAATTACCTCCCACCAAGTCCCTCCCACAACACGTGGGAATTATGGGAGCTACAATTCAAGATGAGATTTGGGAGGGGACACAGACAAACTGTTTCAAATATATAGGAAGAAAAAATATTTATATAAAATAGTAAGGTGACAGCAAAAGGGAGGTAAAGAATGAGACCTTTTATTATATACAAATGCAAATATAGCTAAATATCCATTTGAATTTTATGTATATATAACTATATCCATATCTATGTAAAGGATAACCAGTGAAGAGTAAGATATGTATAGGTGCTATAGTTTTCATGGCTGTAGTTGATATTTATAAATTCCTTCTTCCACTAGCCTTTTCTCTTAGACAGCATCTTAACTGGTTGATTCGGAGTTCTTTACCTGGCAGAGTTATTGAAGGGTCTTAATCCATAGTCTTGTCAGATCCAAGTGAAAGGACACAAAGATAGATGTGTACCTGCCCCCCCCCCGCTACACCTTTTGTTCTGCTCTCTAATCTTTGCACATACCAGAGACTTCGTAAGTTCTGTGAGCACCTGTTTTTCTGCACGTACCAGAGATTTTGTTTTGCACATACCAGAGATTTCGTAAGTTCTGTGAGTACCTGTCTTTCTGCACGTACCAGAGATTTTGTTTTGCACATACCAGAGATTTCGTAAGTTCTATGAGTACCTGTTTTTCTGCACGTACCAGAGATTTTGTAAAGGTCACAAGACGTGTTTAAGTAAGATAAACTCTTGCTGCCATAAACCTGCTCTCCTGCCTCAAAGGTTGAACC
>NW_012108363.1:1710555-1770761 GCF_000951045.1 Mandrillus leucophaeus | reverse complement strand
TGTTAGCCAGGATGGTCTCGATTTCCTGACCTCGTGATCTGCCCGCCTCGGCCTCCCAAAGTGCTGGGATTACAGGCGTGAGCCACCGCACCCGGCCAGAAATTCTTGAGTTGTAAGATTCTCATTATTAACTGAGTCCACTCAGATGTCATCATACAAGTTTTGGCTTCATTGTTCTTCACAATTCATGTCCTGAATTTTTCCTAAGTGGCATAGCAAGTGCTAGATTTCAATTTATATTGAAATTCTACAATTAGCACAAATAAAATATGCATCTGCTTTTTAAAGAGAAGACAGTCCTTCAGCTACAAAAACTAAGAAATTATTTTGGCTGCCATAGGAGTGCTTTTGTTCTTTTTTCATTCAAACTGAGAATTAAAAGTGCCAAACTTATACTTTTCTGTCTGCAGATTCTCCAGTCAGAAGAGGACATCCCACCCACAGCTTTTGTAGTCATCATAACTACTATAATAATTAAGTGTAGAAGACTTAGTGTCTTTTACTGCATTGTAATAAACTAGAAGTGATTATTTTAGTTAACTGATGTGACTTGATGTCATGAATTTTTAGTACCTCATTTCCCATTTGCAAGGAAGTCAGTATTTCATTAAAAGCCATAGACATGACCAAATATATCCCAGAATCTCTTGGTATCAAGTGCATTCCAGACAGAAAAATAGCTACCATTCTTAAGGCTAGGGGCACAAGAGAAGAAAGGGGTTGGGATTTTCTTCTTGGTGGAAGATCCCCACGAAGCTGGGGCCCAAACTTTTAAGAAAGAAGTAATATCTGTATTAGCCCAATGAGGCTAATCCTGGAAATATAGTAAGAATTTAGAGTTTGAAACAACTGCTGCTGCCAGGCTGGAGGGCCATTATCAGGATGGTCCTCATGCAGGAACAGCAATAGGATGAATCGAAGCAGTCTTTTCTTTCCTTTTTCTCCTGCCTTTTTATCTCCCTATCCTGCCTTCTATTCTCAGAACTGAGTAGGAAGCATCTTAAAAGGAGAAATGAAAGCAGTGCAGATCAGCACCAGCATTACAAAGTAAACTATAGAAGGGTGGATTTGCAACTAAAAGAGACAATACCTTAAACACAAATACACCCTGAGACCTGAACTATTTGGGCATCCAGTGTAAATCTTTTAAAATGCTTCCTCAATGGTTGAATTTCAGGACCCATAATCTGTTGCAAGAGCCATACAGGAGGAGACACACTTTTTGTCATAAAGTAGTTGTTAGTTAAAAATTCATTTCCATATGCTACACCAAATGAGTTTATATATGCAAATTCTTTAGAACAGTGTTTGTTATATGTAATAATTATTGACAATATCATCATCATATCATCTTATATCCTAGCATTAAACATTAATATACAATTGATACAATAAAGGTTAGAAGCATTTCATGTCTGATTTGTGAAACATGCAATCATGAATGAACTTGCTTATAATAAAAATGAGCTAATACAAAAATAAGACACCTGCTATTATATCGGAAACAAAACAAAGCAAAAATCTAAATCACTGCTGAAATGTTTGAGTTGTGTGCAGTGCTAGTAACCAAATGGGTACATTTTAAAGAGCTTCCCACAAAATGTCCACTATTTATGTTTCATTGTTTAATAATGTCTTAGCACACAATTTTGGCAGTGTAATGCTTTCTGTTCCAGAAAAATCGATGACAATTATTGCTTTAAATCTTCCAGAACCTGGGTTTCATTCGTCTTTCTGACTGCATGTGTTAGTGAGCATTTGAGTAAATACTGAGGGAAAACCTGAGAGTATTTCTCCAAATACATAATGCTTGCTTGAATGGGATTCTTCCAAACTAGACTCTTTACATACAGAGTCAGAAAGATAATATGCACATATCTATTCTTAGCATTTCTAAAATTAGATTGTTTGCTTTTCAGTGATTACAAAATAAATTGACAAGACTACGTTCTTGTAGAACTTCTACATTTTTGTTCTAATTGCACACATTAAAATCCCATAATTTTGCTACTATTCTGGGATTATTTCTTCCTCTTGTTTTGGTGGTGGTTTACTAACTTGTTTTCAATGTCTAACTTAAACATTTATCCAAATGTTTATGTAGCAATGCCTCGCTTTCATTTGCAGTTCACTTTTCTTAATTTTTCAGAAAACCAATTACGTTATACTCAGACCAGAATCTTCCCAACTCTTGCCACCATCTCCAACTGTAGAACATAGTCAAAATAAATAAACCCGAATGAAAGAATTGAAAGACAAGCATTTTATTCACAGTAGTCCCTACATCCTCATTCAAAGATTACTCACTCATATATTAAATCTAGTTCAGATTTGTTTCTTAGCCCAAATTGGATAAGAGGAATAAAATATAAAGAAATGGGGGGCTTTAGAATCAGAGCAGAAGTAGAAATGACAGCTTACAAGAAGTAGTAAGACAAAAGAATGTAAACATCAGGTTCAAAATTATGGACTCGTTTTGCATTGGGGGCATACAGCCCTCCATTATAAGAGAAAAATGGTGCAGTCTTAATGGCCTGATGCCATCAGTGCACTGTAATAGATCCTCAGTCTGGACCAGTAAATCCACAGGGAATCACTTATCTTGGAGCCTTCATCCCTATATCTTTATACTTTGGGAGTTTGATTTAATGACTTCCAAAATCCTTTTAAAATCTAAATTTATATTATTTTATAATAATTTTATAAAGAGCTTTCAGTGACATTTAAAATGTCAGAAGAGTTTGACACCTTTAAAAATATTTCTACTAAAGTTATTAAAGTAAATAAAAGTAGTTTATTCTTAATGTTAATAAATTAACTTGTGACTTAGTATGTGTCTGAAATTTTCCAGCCAAGCCATCGCATCCCCTGTCAGGCCTCTGAGCCCAAGCCAAGCCATCTCATCCTGTGACTTGCACGTCTATGCCCAGATGGCCTGAAGTAACCAAAGAATCACAAAAGAAGCGAAAATGCCCTGCCCCTGCCTTAACAGATGACATTCCACCGCAAAAGAAGTGAAAATGGCCGGTCCTTGCCTTAAGTGATGACATTACCTTGTGAAAGTCCTTTTCCTGGCTCAAAAAGCTCCCCCCACTGAGCACTTTGTGACTCCCATTCCCACCCGCCAGAGAATAAATCACTTTGACTGTAATTTTCCTTTATCTACTCAAATCCTATAAAACGGCCCCACCCTTATCTCCCTTCACTGACTCTCTTTTCGGACTCAGCCAGCCTACACCCAGGTGATTAAAAAGCTTTATTGCTCACACAAAGTCTGTTTGGTGGTCTCTTCACACGGATCCGCGTGACATAAGGCACTTGTTTATGTTAGCGAATTTGTAGCAGTACTCTCTTAAGAGCAAATTCCCCTCACTGAATCATGCACCCTCTTTCTGCTTGTGAGTCTACTTTAGCTATTGAGAAGCAATATGTAGGGGAGAGTAGATGAAGGTCGAGTGTTCTTGCTATTGCCCCACAGACAATCCAAATGGGTCTATTATCCAAGTATGTGCACTATTCATACTATTTCATCTTTCTAGTAATTGTCCATCTACTGGCTCTTACCTCATTATTATTATCAAAAACAGATTTAGATCAGACCATTAGGAAATTCATTAGCAGGTCACATTGGAGAAAAAAACCCTCTAACACATTTGTGAAATTATCTATGAATTCAGTATTGCCATTTATCACCAGAATGCTTCAATGTACTAGGTTGAAAATAAGGATACCAAAACTCCTTTATTATAATTGTAAGGAATAAAATGTAAAATACAGAGATTATTTTACAGTGCCTCACACATATTAAGAGCTCAATAAACTATAGCACATTGGGAATAGCAATTGAGATGAAGTATGCAGGTTTTTTAAACCAAAATACCCATAAATAAATCAATGTCAAAGAAAGTGTCACATTCTTCATATATTAAGCAAATATTTATATTCATATCAAGTGTAATCATTACATTTAAAAGAGAGTCCTCATAGACAGTATGAGGACTCAAGTATGATGACCATAAATTATGTATGTCAAGCTCTCACAGCTTCTTGATTTACAATTTAGTACACATCACATGCAAGGCTTTCTGTGTTTCCCCTTTATAAACATATTTTCCATTATTAATCTGAAATGTAAACTTCATCCATTCATTGTGAGCACTTATCATGTCCCAAATCTATACTGAAATTCAAAAGAAAAAAATATATATATATACCATATGCCTTCAAGGAACTCAGTCTAGTGAAAAGAAACATCAGCAGATAATTGGAATCCAGGAAAAGAAGTGCTAACAGAGATATTTACAACACAATACGGCACTAATGAAGAAGACATGAGTAGTTGATTGCCATACTCTGCTGGGGCATTAAGCAACACAGGAAGAGACAGTGATCTTTATCAAATTGGCTCACTCCCCAAACTTGTTCATTTTGTAGTTCTCAATGGAAACTACTGCAATAGAAGTTAACAGATACAGAGGCAAAGTAGACATATCCACATGTCAATGCCTATGCACGCCTTATCCATGGCCCAGTCCAGAAGAGGAGAAAGAGAAGAGCAATGGAAAATTGAATCAAAGAACATTAGTAGTAAAAAAAGAAAAAAAAGAAAAAAAAAAAAACTCCTGGTAGGTCTGTGGAAAAAGAAGCACACCACTCCATTTCTTTTAAAATCTCCTATTCCTCCCTCTTTTATTCTCCATACAAGTATTTTGAATGCATTGCTTTATTTATCACCAATGGTTTCACAAATTAGAAATAAATAACTCAATTATAAAACTTAAAAGGATCAGGGTCTAGGTTTTGGCCAAGTCTATAGAGATCTTCAGCGGTAGAGTCAGCATTCAAACTCAGGTCTGTCTGTCTCCAGATACTTTTGCTTAATCACTATCCCACACAGCTTAATGTATTGAAAAATGAGAGAGCAGGACCACATTATTACTAGGGTCATTTCCAGCTCTGGCACTCTATGAATCTATATATACCTAAAACTTCTAAAGAAAGTTTCAAACTCTATTTCTGCCCTATCCATAATTCTCTTCTTCAGTAGAAAACAAAATAATCAGGAAGTGACACCTATTGAGATGTATGCTTTGCACAGACATTTCTGAAAACTTAAGGAAGTGTTAGAACGTTGGAGTATAAAACATCTAGCCATTGTTTCCACTGACACTTTTCCTTTAAACTGATAAAGACTGATATTAGGCATAATGACAATAAAATTATTTCAAATTTGTACAGTGCATCTAAGAAATTAAAATATTAACAGAGTCATTTAATTATCAACTTTTATAAAGGAAAAAATAAGGAACAAAAAACTAAAAGAACTTGGGCAACAACACACAGTAAATTGATGGAAAAGCTGATAAGCTCCTGAAGGCTGGTAAAGGCAATTTAGTTATTAAATTCTTATTTATTTGGAAAACTAAGAAGAGCTTGAATGCACTAAACTGTAGTAGAGAACTACATTTCTTGGTGTAGCAAATACATAAAGTAAACCTGAAGACGATATATTTTTGATCACATTAAGGGAGCAGACCGCCTCTCATATCGTCTTATGCCCAATTTCTGCCTCCAAAGAAAGAAGAAGTAAAAACTAAAAGGCAGAAATGAAATCCACAGGCAGACAGCCAGGCGCCACACCCTGGGCCTGGTAGTTAAAGATCGACCCCTGACTAATCGGTTATGTCACCTATAGATTACACACATTGTATAGAAATGCACTCTGAAAATCCCTGCCTTGTTTTGTTCTGACGTAATTACCGACGCATGCAGGCCCCAGTCACGTACCCACTGCTTGCTCAATCAACCGCGACCCTCTCACACGCACCCGCTTAGAGTTGTGAGCCCTTTAAAGGGACAGGAATTGCCCACTCGGGGAGCTTGGCTCTTAAGACAAGAGTCTTGCCAATGCCCCCAGCCAAATAAACCCCTTCCTTCTTTAACTGGGTGTCTGAGGAGTTTTGTCTGGGCACTTCCTGCTACATTTCTTGGGTCCCTGACTGAGAAGTGAGGTGATTGGCGGATGGTCGAGGCAGCGCCTTAGGCGGCTTAAGCCTGCCCTGTGGAACATCCCTGCGGAGGACTCTGACTAGCCCGAGCTACGCGGATTCTGAGAGCGCTCCTGGGTAGGCATTTGCCCCGGTGGGACGCCTCGCCAGAGCAGTGTGTGGCAGGCCCCGTGGAGGATCAACACAGTGGCTGAACACCGGGAGGGAACGGGCACTTGAAGTCTGGACATCTAAAACTTGGTAAGACTAGTCTTTGAAACTTGCCCACTCCGTTTTAGTGGAAGCGTGGCCTGATCACCCATGGCATGCCTTTATCGGCACTTTGGTTTGGTTTTGGTTTTGACTTGGTTTGAATTGCTTGGCAGGATTGGTCTTGGGAACTTGCCTACTCCATTTGAGTGGAAGCGTGGCCTGATCACCCACGGTGTGCCTGTACCAGCACTTTGGTTTTTGTTTTTGACTTGACTTGGATTGCTTCATACTTTGGTTTTAGTTTTGACCTGGCTTAGATTTCTGGATACTCTGATTTTGGTTTTGATTTTGGTTTGGTGCAAACAGCAAAACTGTGTGTGTGCCCCTTTTACCCGTTCTTTGTTTTGTGGTGTTCGTGTGGTGTGAGCTTGGTGTTTTGTCTTGAAGAAGCATAGGTCAAGCACAAATAAGCCCACCCTACTAGGAACTATGTTGAAAATTTCAAAAAAGAATTTAAAGGAGACTATGGAGTGCTATGACACTAGGAAAACTTAAAACTTTGTGTAAGATAGACTGGCCAGCATTAGAAGTAGGTTGGCCATTAGAAGGAAGCGTGGGCCAGATGCGGTGGCTCACGCCTGTATTCCCAGCACTTTAGGAGGCCCAGGGTGGCAGATTACTAGGTCAGGAGATCGAGACCATCCTGGCTAACACGGTGAAACCCTGTCTCTTCTAAAAATTCAAAAAAATTAGCCAGGCACAGTGGGGGGCTCCTGTGGTCCCAGCTACTTGGGATGCTGAGGCAGGAGAAAGGCATTAATCTGGGAGGTGGAGCTTGCAGTGAGCTGAGATCATGCCACTGCACTCCAACCTGGGCAACAGAGTGAGACGCTGCCTCAAAAAAAAAAAAAAAAAAAAGAAGAAGGAAGCCCGAACAAGTCCCTTGTTTCAAAGATATGGCACAGGGTAACCTGTAAGCCAAAGAAACCAGTTCCCCTATATAGACACTTGGTTACAGCTGGTTTTAGACCCCCCACCCCCCACACACAGTGGTTGAGAGAACAGCAGCATAAGCGGCTGGCAGAGGCAAGGAAAGACCAGCAGAGAGTGAGAAAGGAAAGAGACAAAGAGGAAAAGAGGCAAAGAGAGAGAGGAAGAGACAGAGAGGAAGAGACAGACAAAGAAGGAGTCAAGGAGAGAGAGAGAGAAAAAGAAAGAGAGAGGCAGAGAGGAGACAGAGACAAAAGGAAAGTCAAAGAGAGAGAGACAAAAAGAGAGAAAGAAAGAGAGAGATATATGAGTAGTTAAAAAAAAAGTGTACCCTATTCCTTTAAAAGCCAAGGTAAATTTAAAACTTGTAATTGATAACTGAAGGTATTCTCCTTAACCCTGTAACACTCCAATACCACTTTGTTGTCAGTGTAAACAAGGGCGTATCCCCAAAGCACTGAGGCCTTCCTATCAAAGAACCTTAACCCAGTAACACACTGATGGCCCAAATGCATTCAATCTGTAGCGGAAACTGCTTTGCTAACAACAACAACAAAAAAAAGTAAAAAAAATAACTTTTAGAGGAAACCTCATTGTAAGCACACCTCATCAGTTCAGAGGTATCCTAAGGAAAAAAAGAAGAAAAGGGGGGGGAAGGGGGGACGAAATTTATACAAAAAAAGAGTATTATGTTGTAAATTCTTGTCCTGAAATAAATTAACTGGTTGTTTAAAGAAAGAAATATTTGTAATAAGTCAGAAAGTTAAGGCATGTCTAAGAATTGTCTGCAAGTCATGAAACAGGAAAATATTATAAAAAAGAATTTATGCAAAAACTATTGTATGATTTAAAAGTAACTAGGCCTCCTGAATGTAAAATTATAGAAAAAAAAAACAGTTTATGTGCAAGGTGTATAAGAAAAGTAAAATATACTTGTGGCAAAAGGATTATAAGGAGGCATAAGAATGTACATTTTTATCTACATTAAAAACTTTTAAAAAATTATTGTTTTGAAGGTTTAAGCAAGTTTTAAAACATTAATTGTAAAGAAAATTCTGTGTGTAAATATATTAGCTAAAGTTAAAGAAGTATCATCCAGTTTTTCTGTGAACCGCACATTAAAGTAAAAGCATAACAGGTTTTTCTTAAAGCACCAACTTGCTCTTCAGCAAAAATTATAAAAGGTTAAAAAGAGTCTATAAAATTTTACCTCATGGTCAAACATTAAAAATTAAATAAATACGTCTACAAAGTTTTAATAAAATTAGGTTTAACATTAATAACACATTAATATAAAGACCAAATTTAGCTTATCTGGTATAAAAATCATATGAGAAGCATTGTTAAATGTAAAATGGTATTTGGCTTTCTTTGGTTTAAAAACTACTAAAAATAGGTGCTAAAGGAAATTTCTCAGTAAAAAGGCATTAAGGACTATACAGTCCACTGCCAAGGTCCCCACATTTAAAACAAAAGGTCAATTTCTTAAAAATTATATACTTGGTTTATTTTCCACTTTCCTTTCTCACCACCACCACCAACAACAACAACAAAAAAAAACAAAAAAATCACAAAAAACCAAAAAAAACAAACTAGAAGTCTTTTAGCCCATGTACCACCCCCTAGAATTTCTGGTAAACCAGCACCAGCCTGAAGATCACGTTCTCATCGAAAGGTAGAAAGAAGAAAACCTCGAGCCAGCCTGGGAAGGACCCTATCTTGTGCTGCTAACCACCAAGACTGCTGTTCATACAGCAAAAAAAAGGAATGGACTCATCACACCCGAGTCAAGAAAGCACCACCCCCTCCAGAGTCGTGGGCCACAGTCCCAGGGGAAAACCCTACCAAACTAAAGCTAAGAAAAATTTAACTCTTTTCATCTATTCTATTACTCTTTCTTCTTTCCTCATTCTATTGCTGACCATCTGGTTATTAACATAACCATGTCAATTTTGCCTCAAATTATTGCATTTAATGCTTGCCTTGTTATATACCCTGTGAGGACTTGCCAAGTCAAAGGCAGCTTTCTACTTCAGAAAAGTACTTCTGTCCTTCCTGACTTTCCTCAGACTGGGCATTAGTAAACTAGGACCATTTAATCCGAGGAGACTTTGATAAAGACCCCTGTGCTAACCAGGAGTCTTGCCCCTCAATGTAGAGCTTTTATGCCATAGTTGGTTCTGTGGACCACTAAAGAGCAAGGATGGACGACCCTAACTGGTTTTTGTAATTTCCTAAAACCATACATTCATTTCACTAGAAGATCATAGAAGTTAAAGACTTAAAACAAACTTTAGCAATTAAGACAGGATACCAAGATGCAAATGCCTGGTTAAAATGGATCAAATATTCCATCTGCATGTTAAACAGAAGCAATTGTTATGCTTGTGCACATGGCAGGCCAGAGGCCCAGATTGTCCCCTTTCCACTAAGGTGGTCCTCCAGTCGACCAGGCATGGGCTGCATGGTAGCTCTTTACCAGGATTCTACAGCCTGGAGTAATAAGTTGTGCCAAGCTCTCTCTGTTATATCCCAAAGTCTGGCACCCTGTGGGTCAGCCCCTGAGGGCCATCCAGCCTCTGACTCCCAACACTAAGTTCACTTTGTGTCTCTCACGACAGGGAGGAAACTTAGCATCCCTTGGAGACCTGAAGGGACGCAGTGAGTTTAAGAATTTTCAAGAGCTTATCAATCAGTCAGCCCTTGTTCATCCCCGAGTGGGTGTGTGGTGGTATTGTGATGGACCTTTACTAGGCACTCTGTCGAATAACTGGAGTGGCACTTGTACTTTAGTCCAATTGGCTATCCCTTTTACCCTGGCATTTCATCAACCAGAAGGAAAAAAATAAGACATTGTAAAATGAGAGAAGCCCCTTATGGGTCTTGGGCTCTCATGTCTGTTTAGATGCAATTGGAGTCCCACCAGGAATACCAGATCAATTTAAAAGGTTGAAATCAAATAGCTGCAGGATTTGATTCAATATTTTGGTGGGTGACAGTGAATAAAAGTGTAGATGAGATAAACTACATTGATTACAATCAACAGCAATGAGCTTTTCATGAGATAAAAGAAAAACTCATGTCAGTCCCAGCCCTGAGGCTACCTGACCTTACACTCTATGTGTCGGAAAGAGAAAAAATGGCAGCTGGAGTTTTAACCCAGACTGTGGGGCCCTGGCCAAGGTCTATCTCTGAAAACAACTAGACAGGGTTTCCAAAGGGTGGCCCCCAGGTCTAAGGGCCCTAGCAGCAATGGCCCTGTTAGCACAGGAAGCAGATAAATTAACCCTTAGGCAAAACCTGAATATAAAGGCCCCCTATGCTGTGGTAACTTTTATAAATACCAAAGGACATCATTGGTTAACAAATGCTAGATTAACCAAGTATCAAAGATCGCTATGTGAAAATCCCCACATAACCATTGAAGTTTGCAACATCGTAAACCCCACCACCTTGCTCCCAGTATCAGAGAGCCCAGTTGAAAAAAAACTGTGTAGAGGTGTTGGACTCAGTTTATTCTAGCAGGCCCAACCTCCAAAACCATCCTTAAACATCAGTAGACTGTGAGCAGTACATGGCTGGGAGCTGCTTCATCAACCCCTGCAAAGTGACTCTGAAGAAGACGACAAGCCCTGCTCCAGTCACACCCAGAAGCTAACTGGTCTACGAACGGCCAAAGCATGAGAAAACTCATCGCGGGACTCATTTTCCTTAAAATTTGGACTTGTACAGTAAGGACTTCAACTGACCTTGCTCAGACTGAGAGCTGTTTCCAGTGTATAAATCAAGTCACTGAGGTAGGACAAAAGGTTGCTATGGTCCTATTATTTTATGGTTATTATAAGTGTACTGAAACTCTAAAAAGAGCTTGTTTGTATGATGTTATTCTATACAAGGTATGTAGCCCAGGATATGACCAACCTGATGTGTGTTGTGAACCATCTGAGCCTCCCATGACCACAGTTTTTAAAATAAGATTAATAATTGAAGACTGGTAGGGGCTCATAAATGATACAAGTAAAGTGTTAGCCAAAACAGAAAAAAAAAAAGGGTGCCCAAACAAGTCACCTTAAAATTTGATGCCTGTGCTGTCATTAATAGTAATAAGTTAGGAATAAGGTGTAGTTCTCTTTAGAAAGGAGACTATATGACAGAAAATAAGTACATCTGTCATAAATTAGGACTGTGTGGAAATAAATGTAAATACTGCTCTTGTGTCATTTAGGCCACTTGGATTAAAGAAAAAATATGAAAAAATTCAGTCCACCTTCAGAAAGGAAAAAATGGCCCTCCCTGTACTAAGGGACAATGTAACCCCTTAGAGCTAGTAATAACCAATCCTCTTGATCCTCGCTGGAAAAAAAGGGGAACGTGTAACCCTAAAAATTGATGGAGTTAGATTGGATCTTCAAGTAAATATCGTGGTTTGAGAAAAAGTTTATAAACACTCTCCTGAGACAGTATTTCAAAACTTCTGTGATAAACTAAAAGTGCCAGTACCAGAAATTCCAGGAAAACCAAGAAATTTGTTTTTGCAATTAGCCGAGCATGTAGCCCAGTCTCTCAATGTCACTTCATGTTACGTATGTGGAGGAACTGTAATGAGAGATCAATGGCCATGGGAAGCCCGAAAATTAGTACCTACAGACCCAGTTCCTTATGAATTCCTGGCTCAAAAGAATAACCCTGATAATTTCTGGGTCCTAAAAGCCTCAATTTTTGGACAATATTTCATAGCTAGAGAAGGAAAAGAATTCACTCACCCTGTAGGATGACTTAGTTGTCTGAGACAGAAACTGTATAATGGTACCACAAAGACAGTCACTTGGTGGAGTTCAAATCACACACAGAGAAATCCATTTAGTAAATTCCCAAAGTTACAAACCATGCGGACCCACTCAGAGTCCCACTGGGACTAGACAGTCCCCACTGGATTATACTGGATATGTGGTCACAGAGCTTACATCAAATTACCTGACCAATGGGCAGATAGTTGTGTTATTGGCACTATTAAACCATCTTTCTCTCTACTGCCCATAAAAACAGGTGAACTCCTTGGCTTCCCTGTCTATGCTTCCTGCGAAAAGGGAAGCATAGCTATAAGAAATTGAAAAAATGATAAATGGCCCCCTGAGAGAATCATACAATATTATAGGCCTGCCACTTAGGCACAAGATGGCTCGTGGGGATACTGGACCCCCATTTACATGATCAACCGAATCATACGGTTACAAGCGGTCTTAAAAGTAATCACTAATAAAACCGGCAGAGCCTTAACTATTCCAGCCAGGCAAGAAACTCAGATGAGAAATGCTGTCTATCAAAATAGATTAGCTCTTGACTATTTGCTAGCAGCTGAAGGAGAAGTCTGTAGGAAATTTAACCTTACTAATTGCTGCCTACACATATATAAAGAAGGGCAAGTAGTTGAAGACATAGTTAGAGATATGACAAAACTGGCACATGTGCCCTTGCAAGTGTGGCATGGGTTTGATCATGGGGCCATGTTTGGAAAATGGTTCCCAGCGCTAAGAGAATTTAAAACTCTTATAATAAGAGTTATAATAGTAATAGGAACCTGCTTACTGCTCCCTTGTTTGCTACCTGTACTTCTTCAAATGATTAAAAGCCTCATCGCTACCTTAGTTCACCAAAATGCTTCAGCACAAGTGTACTATATGAATCACTATCGATCTGTCTTGCAAGAAGACATGGGTAGTTTAGAAAATGAAAGTGAGATCTCCCACTAATAAAACAAGTGAAAGTCTCAACAGGGGGGAATAAGGGAGGAGACCACCCTCATATCATCTTATGCCCAATTTCTGCCTCCAAAGAAAGAAGTAAACACTAAAAGGCAGAAATGAAATCCACAGGCAGACAGCCCAGCGCCACACCCTGGGCCTGGTAGTTAAAGATCGACCCCTGACCTAATCGGTCATGTTATTTATAGATTACATACACTGTATAGAAATGCACTGTGAAAATCCCTATCCTGTTTTGTTCCGCCCTAATTACCGGTGCATACAGCCCCCAGTCACATACCCTATGCTTGCTCAATCAATCACGACCCTCTCACATGCACCCGCTTAGAGTTGTGAGCCCTTAAAAGGGACAGGAATTGCCCACTCAGGGAGCTCGGCTCTTGAGACAGGAGTCTTGCTGAAGACCCCAGCCAAATAAACCCCTTCCTTCTTTAACTTGGTGTCTGAGGAGTTTTGTCTGTGGCTTCTCCTGCTACAACATGAAAAGAACATATGTGGTGTTATTGCAATACTTTATCATATTCTAGGCAAAGGACAATTAATGTTAAAAATAAAGCTGGGAGAGGTACCTCTCAGAGTAAAATATAGCGTCTTTATTCATCAAAAAATGCCAGCAGGTTAACTTCCTCAAGGGAACATTATGATAATTAATTGAATCAAGGCTAGAGAGTTATTTATTTAAAAAATAAAAATAAAAACGGAGTACCTTAAATTATTATCATGATTTCACCACAATTATCTCCAATTTTTCCCTTCCTTGATTTAAATTTCAATAGCATTTATTGCTTCTTTGAGAAAAATAGAAAATCACTGATTGCTAGAGCACAATCTCTGTTAAGAGGTTATGAGAAGGGGCCTGGCACAGTGCCTCACACCTGTAATCCCAGCACTTTGGGAGGCCAAGTTGGGTGGCGGATCACTTGAGTTCAGGAGTTTAAGACCAGCCCGAGCGACATAGTGAAATCCCATGTCTACTAAAAACATAATTAGCCAGGCATGGTGACATGTGCCTGTAGTCCCAGCTCCTTGGGAGGATGAGGCAGGAGAGTCGCTTAAACCTGGGGGGCAGAGGTTGCAGTGAGCTGAGATCGTGCCACTGCACACCAGAGTGCACACCAGTCTGAGACAAAGCAAGACTTTGTCCAAAAAAAAAAAAGTTATGAGGAGGATAAAAAGATGCAAACTTTAATGAATACCTAATTTTGTTCAACTTTATTTCCCAGAATAAGTGTACTTCCACTGTTTGGCAGCTGTACCTCAAAGGATTCAGCAGAAACCAACACTTCTATTTGATATTAAAAAAACGTGGCCAGGTGCGGTGGCTCACGCCTGTAATCCCAGCACTTTGGGAGGCCAAAGTAGGTGGATCATGAGGTCAGGAGATCGAGACCATCCTGGCTAACACGGTGAAACCCTGTCTCTACTAAAAATACAAAAAAGTTTGCTGGGCATGGTGGTGGGTGCCTGTAGTTCCAGCTACTTGGGAGGCTGAGGCAGGAGAATGGCATGAACCCATGAACCTGGGAGGCAGAGTTTGCAGTGAACCAAGACCACACCACGGCACTCTAGCCTGGGCGACAGAGTGAGACTCTGTCTCCAACAACAACAACCAAATCATGAAAACCAGAATATTAAATTGAGTTATCCCAAGTTACACTCTTGCTTGGTGTACCCTTGACTTCTAGTCCTCTCATTCTATTAGATTGTTCAATGTTTCTCTCTTCAGTCTGTGATCATTTTGGGTTTAAGTGCTCATGGAAGCGTAAGGATATATTTTACTTTCAATATATACGAGGAATGCCCTCTGGAACAGATGTTGTTTCTGATACATGAAACAAACAAACAAACGGAATACGAAAAACATTTAGATTAACAGTTGACATGTGCAGGAGCTCACTAACTTCAGGGCTTGTATATAGCATGAAAATTGTTCAGCTGATAAATCCTGATCAGAATATGTCCATAATTAGAATTACCACAGGAGAATGCCAGTCATGAATCCACTCACAGAAATGTAAAAAACACTCTAGACTCTGGTAGAGAAAGAGAAAACATACGTACTCGATAAAGTAAAAGTTATTAGGGCATAACCTGTATAGCTAACCAGTTGTTTTGAACCCAAATAAATGGTATCAATTATTTCTTTCTAAATTAGATTAAAAAATAAAGTTCACATTGGATATTTCCTATGATGCCACAACTAAAAAAAATTAATGTTTAAACTGACTTTAAAAGTATTAAATCAATAGGTATAAATGTTCTTCCATTTGTAACTTATTTAGCTCAGGTAATCATAACAGTATACCATAGACTAGCTGACTTAAACCACAGAAATGTGTTTCTCACAGTTCTGGAGGCTGGGAAGTCCAAGACCAAGGCACAGGCAGATTTGGTGTCTGGTGTGGGCACTCTTTCTGGTTTGCAAACAGGCTTCTTCTCATTTTGTCCTCACATGCAGTGGAGAGGGGGATTAAAATCATCTCTCTCAGTTCTCTTCTTACAAGTACACTAATCCCGTGATTAGCACTGCACCTTCATGACCTAAGTGCTTCTCAAAGACCCCACTTCCAAACTGCACTGCATTAGGGATTTAGGCTTCGTCATATGAATTTAGGGGGAACACGCACATTCAGCCCATACCAGCCCATTTGTTAAGTTGCAAAATTCTTTCCTTTTTGGTTTTAGCATAAATTCTAGGCTCCTCTGAAGCACTGTAATTGTACCTTCTTGTTTTTCTCTTGGAACCAATCATGCATTTATCTGTGGAGTCAATTACTCAGAAGTTCAATAACATTCAAATAATTTAAAAAATCTGTTTTAAAAATTAACATTTTTAAACTAACGACCAAACAAATCTAAATAATGCTATCAGTGACATTTCATTCAAGCAGTTATGTCTATAAGATCATATTTACCTGATTCAATTTAGTTGCTTCCATAGGAAAGGAAGCGAATAATGAAACATCTTTTCCTGCAAGATTTCTTAAATGTTTCTTTTAATTTTTATTTTTAAAAATCAATGCAATTCTCATATTGTTTGGAATAAGCTTTGTAATGTAATATCAATAATTTATAATAGTGAATTATTTGATGAGGTAGAGTAAATCCACAGTATATCTTTTAGTGTATCTGTGTGTTTGTGTGTGCACTGTAGTTTTATTTTAAACAATTTTTTTTTTGAGTTAGAGTCTTACTATGTCACCTAGGCTGGAGTGCAATGGCATGATCTTTGGCTCACTGCTACCTCCACCTCCCAAGTTCAAACAATTCTCCTGCCGCAGCCTCCTGAGTTGCTGGGATTACAGGTGCCTGCCACCTCACCCGGCTAATTTTTGTATTTTTAGTGGAGAGACGGTTTCATCATATTGGCCAGGCTGGTCTTGAACTCCCGACCACGTGATCAGCCCACCTCAGCCTCCCAAAGTGCTGGGATTACAGACGTGAGCCACTGCACCCAGGTTATTTGAAACCAATTTAAATGTCACCTTGTCATATAAATCTTAATGTGCAAGAACAAATAAATATTTCTAAGTTTAATGAGAGAAAAATATTTGTATTCTTATTCATAAGTATAATGTTTGTATACTTATTCATTCTATAAAGTTTCACTTACCCTTATCATTTCATTGATAATATTTGACTGCTGTCCTCATGTTTTATATATTTCAAGGCACTTGAAATCCATTTTCCAAGTCGATCATCTTGGAATCTCAGTGAAATCCATATAAAGAGGTGCCATAATTCCCCTTTTCGGAATAAGAATATAGGGAGATGGGTGATCAAATGATTTTCTGAAGTTTTGACAGTAAGTCAATTGTTATGCTTTGTCTAGAAGTGTTGTAATTCTCAAAGGTTAGTAATTTTATAGCATTCTAACCCATAATATTATAATTTATGCCAAACCTAAACATAGCTCACATAAAACATAGTAATATGGTTCAAAACTACTACAATATTAGCTTAGAGTTGCATTTCACAGCTTTGTTTTGGATTTTCATAGACGATGTTGTTTTTTTGAATTTTTTATCATGATAAAACACAAGCAACATAAACTTTACCATTTTATCCACTTTAAAGTATACAGTTCTGTGTTATTAAATACATTCATAATGTTGTACAAACATCACCATCATCCATTTCCATAGCTTTTTCTTTTAAGCTGAAACTCTAAACCCATTAAACACTGACCCCCCATTCCCTATTCCCAACAGCTTCTTGCAACTGCCATTTTGCTTTTTGTCACTATGATTTTGACTACTTTAAGCATCTCATATAAGTGGAATCAGACTTTTCATGACTTGTTTATTTCACTTAGCACAATGTTTTCCAGATTAATCCATGTTGTCTCAAATATCAGAATTTCCTTCCTTTTGAAGGATATATAATATTCCATGGTGTATTCCATATTTTGCTTATCCAATCATGAGTCAATGGATACATGGGCTGCTTCCACATTTTAGCTTTGAATAATACTACTATAAACATATTTATTTACATATCTCTTTGAACCCTGCTTTCAATTTGTTTCAGTATATATCCAGAAGTGGATTTACTGGATAATATAGTAATTTTATTTTTAATATTTTTAGAAACCACCATACTGTTTTCCATGGTGACTATACCATTTTTCATTCCTATCAACAGTGCACAAGTGTTTAAACTTTTTTACATCTTTAGCAACACTTATTTTCTGGGTATTTTGGTAGTAGTCATCCTAATGGGTGTGAGGTAGTATCTCATTGTAGTTTTGACTTGCATTTCCCTCATCATTAGTGATGTTAAACATCTTTTCATATGCTTGTTGACTATTTTATATCTTCTTTAGAGAAATTTTAGTCAAGTCTTTTGCCCATTTTTAAATCAGGTTGTTCATTTATTATTGTTGAATTTTAGGAGATCACTATGTATTCTAGATATTAGTTTTTATAAGTTATATGATTTAAAATATTTTCTTTTGTTCTATGGGTTGCCTTTTTACTCTGTTGACAATGTCTTTTGATGCACAACTTGAAAAGCGATTCATAAAGTCTACTTTTTCTATTTTGTTATTGTTCCCTGTGCCTTTGGTGTCATCCCCAAATCGTTGCCAAATACAATGTAATGAAACTTTTGCTCTTTGTCTTCTAAAACTTTCACCATTTTAGGTTTGATAGGTCTTTGATCCACTTTGAGTTAATTTTTGTATATGGTCTTAGGTAAAGATCCAACTTCATTCTTCTGCATGTAGATATCTAATTTTTCCATCACTGTTTGTTGAAGAAACTGTCCTTTCTCAATTAAATGGTATTGGCCCCTTTGTCAAGAATCACTTAACCAAACTTTTGAGAGTTTATTTCATGATTATCTATTCTATTGTTGTAGGTCTGTGTGCCAGTGTCACAATGTTTTGATTACTGTAACATTGTAGTAAGTTTTGATATCAGAAAGTGTCAGTCCTCCAGCTTTAGTTCTGTTTTATAAGACATATTAGGCTATTAAGGGTATCCTGAGGTTTCATATAAATTTTAGAAGCATTTTTCTATTCCTACAAAAGACATCATTGGAATTTTAATACCATTTGTATTAAATCTATAGATTCCTTTAGGTAGTATTGACATTTTAACAATATTAAGCCTTCCAATTCTTTAACATTTGTATGTATATATGTCTTCTTTACTTTCTTTCAGCAGTGTACTGTAATTTTTGTTGTAAAAGTCTCTCATTTAATTGGTTAATCCAAAAATATTTTATTTTTACTAATGTTACTGTGAATGAAACTGTTTTTATAACTTCCTTTTCAAAGTGTTAATTGTCAGTGTACAAAATGCAATTAACATTTGTGTTGAGTTTGTATCCTGTTACTTTGCTAAATTCATTTTTAAACAACACAGTGAAATTTATAGTGTTTTTAACATATAAGAGTATATCATCTGCAGAAAGACATAATTTTTTTTTTTAAATTTTCAATTTGATGCTTTTATTTATTTATTTATTTATTTTTGCCTAATTACTCTGGGTTGAAAAGAATTGGAGAAAGTGGGTAGCCTTATTCCTGATCTTAGAGGAAAAGCTTTCAGGCTTTGAACATTGAGTGTGATGTTTGCTGTGGATTTTTAATACATGGCTTTTATTATGCTGAAGTTTTTTTCTTCTATTTCTACTTTGTTGAGTGTTTTTTTTTTTTTAGTCATAAAAAAGTGCTGTATTATACCAAATGCTCTTTTTACATCCATTGAGATGATCATTTGTTTTTTTTTCTTTCATTCTGTTAACTTGGTGTATTATATTGATTGCTTTTTTATGTTGAACCATCATTGTGTTCTAGAATTAAATTCCACTTGATCAAAGTGTGTAATCCTTTCTAAATGTTGCTGAATTTCTAGTATGTTGTTGAGGATTTGTGCATTACTATTCATAAGGGTTATTGGTATTTAGTTGTCTCTTCTTATAGTGCTGTTGCCTGGCTTTGGTAATAGGGCAATGCTGACCTCATCAAGTGAGTTAAAGAATGTTGCTGGCCAGGTGAGGTGGCTCACGCCTGTAATCACGCCTTTGGAAAGCCAAGGCGGGTGGATCACAAGGTCAGGAGTTTGAGATCAGCCTGGCCAATATGATGAAACCCTGTCTCTACTAAAAATACAAAAATTAGCCAGGTGTGGTGGTGGGCACCTGTAGCTGTAGTCTCAGCTACTCAGGAGGCTGAGGTAGGTGAATTGCTTGAGGCTAGGAGTGGAGGTTGCAGTGAGCTGAGATTGCGCCATTACACTCCAGCCTGGGTGACAGAGTAAGACTCTCAAAAAAAAAAAAAAAAAAAAAAGAAAAAATGTTCCCTCCTCTTCGTTGTTTTGTGATGTTGAAGAAGCAGCACTGATGTTAGTTGTTCTTTACATTTTGTACATTTTGTTACAATTCACCAGTGAAGCCATCAGGTCTAGGACTTTTATTTTTCAGGAAATTTTTCTATTACTGATTCAGCCTTGCTAGTTATAGGTCTATTAAGATGGTCTATTTCTTCATAAGTTAGTCATGTTAGGTGTTGTGTTTCAAAAACTGTGTCCATTTTATTTAGATTATTTAATTTGTTGGGCTACAATTGATCACTTTAATGTCTTATAATCCTTTTAGTTTCTTGAGAATCCATTGTAATGTCCCCACTTTCGTTTTTGCTTTTAGCAATTTGAGAATTTTATCTCTCTCTCTCACTGTTTTGCCTTTTTTTTTTTTTTTTTTTGGTACATCTAAATAAAGTTTTGTTAATCTTTTCAGAAAACAATTTTTGGTGTCATTGATTTTATTCTTTTATTTCATTTTTTTCTGCTTTAATCTTTATTTCATTTATTCTGCTGGCTTTGGGTTCAGTTTCTTCTTTTTCTAGTTCTTTAAATTGTAAAGTTAGGTTGTTGATTTAAGTCCTTTTTTGTCTTGTAAGCATCTATAGCTATAATTTTCTCCCTCAGCACAACTTTTGCTGAATCCCATAAGTTTTTGTATATTTTATTTTTATTAGACTCTAAGTATTTTCTAATTTTCCTCGTGATTTCTTCTTTAACTCATTGGGTGTCTATTAATAAGACTGTGTTGTTACATTTCCCCAATTTTGTGAATATTTCAGCTTTACTTCTGTTATTGATTACTACTTCATCTCATTATGATGAGAGAAGATACCTGACAATATTCATATTCATATACCCAGTTTTTTTTTGAGACGGAGTCTCGCTCTGTCGCCCAGGCTCCTGTGCAGGGGTGCAGTGGTGCTATCTTGGCTCACTGCAAGCTCCGCCTCCCTGGTTCATGCCATTCTCCTGCCTCAGCCTCCTGAGTAGCTGGGTCTACAGGCGCCCGCCACCACACCCAGCTAATTTTTTTTTGTATTTTTAGTAGAGACGGGGTTTCACCGTGTTAGCCAGGATGGTCTCGATCTCCTGACTTCATGATCCGCCCTCCTCGGCCTCCTAAAGTGCTGGGATTACAGGCATGAGCCACCGCGCCTGGCCTCATATACTCATTTAAAAAAATCTATTAAATGTTCATTTGTGGCCCAACATGTGGTCTATCCTGGAAAATGTCTCATGTCTATTTGAGAAAAATGAGTGTTCTGTTGTTGGGCAGTTCTGTATCTGTCCGTTAGATTGAGTTGGTTTATTGTATTATTTAAATCCTCTGTTTCCTTACTTGTCTGTCTAGTTGTTGAGAGTGAGGTATAGAAGTTTCCAACTATGATTGTAGACCTGTTGATTTTTCCCATCAATTCTGTCAGTTTTTGCTTCATACATTTTGATGGTCTGCCATTAATTGTGTAAATGTTCATAATTGTTACATCTTCCTGCTGTATTGAACCTTTTATTAATATATAATCTTTCTTTGTCTCTTGTAATTTTTTTTTTCTCATTTAAAGTCTATTTTGTCCAACATTTGTACAGCCACTTTTGCTCTGTTTTAGTTATTTGCGTGGAATAGCTTTTTCAGACCTTTCACTTTCAGCCTACTTGAGTTTTTGGATATAAATGAATCTCTAGCATCTCTCTTTTTGTCTATTCTGCCAATATTTTAGAGTAACTACTAACAAAGGAAGACGTCTATAATTTTTTGGAGATTTAAAAAAAATATGCTTTACAGCTCTTTTGTCCCTCACTTTCTATGTTACTGTATTCTTTCATGTTCAGTCGATTTCCTATAGTTAAGTGTTTAAGTTAAATCTTTCTCGTTTCCTTTTATATTTATTCTACAGCTGTTTTATTTGTGCTTACATGGAGGTTGCATTTAATATGCTGAAGTTATAATATTTTAATTTGAATTTGTAGCAGCTTAACTTTAAAGGACTGGGCTACTATTATTTTATATATTTATTTATTTTTTGAGATGGAGTATTGCTCTTGTTGTCCAGGCTGGAGTCCAACGGCACGATCTCGGCTCACTGCAACCTCCGCCTCCCGAGTTCAAGCTATTCTCCTGCCTCAGCCTCCCAAGTAGTTGGGATTACAGGCATGCACCACCACGCCTGGCTAATTTTTGTATTTTTAGTAGAGATGGAGTTTCACAATATTGGTGAGGCTGATCTCGAACTCTTGACCTCAGGAAATCCACCTGCCTTGGCCTCCCAAAGTATGGTGATTACAGGCGTGAGCCACCCTGCCCAGCCTGGGCTATTGTTTTTTAAGTTCAAATGAAAGACCTAGTCTGAATTTTTTTTTCTTGAATAGCAAGAAACTTTTACTTTTCTACCTATATTTTACTGACAACATGAAGCATGCTAGAAAGGCAAAGATTTCAGAAACTTTTCTTTATTCAATTATTTTTCTTAGCGCTCAAGTACCACAAAATTGTTCAAAGTCTCTTTGAAAAAGGAAAGAGGGACAGATATTATTTCCTCATTTCTTTACATTTTAAATACATTTTTGGAGTATTTCTTCAAAGCTAAATGTACAATGTAGTTAGTTTCTCTATGTCTTCTATAAACCGTAAGAGAGGGAATAATTTTACATCAAACTCTGATTACAGTGCTATGACACAGATTTAAAGCTGTTGTTCAAAGCTTTTCTTGATGTGTTTCTTGAACGACTGTGGAAAATTAGGAAGGAAAAAATCCTCTAAAATGGTTTATACTGTGTTTACTTACATATTTTTGAGATTATATGCTGTGAGATTGGAGAAACATTTAAAATTGGTGCAAGTAACTGAAGAAATGCTGAAACATTTTAATGGAGACTGAAAATGGGAGGATTAGAGAAAAAAATAATTAGGTTATTTATAATATATTGTTGTAGTTTTCCTCTTCTGTTTATCTTGTAGAAATATTCAAAATTTTAATTCTCTTTTTCAAGGAGGCAAAGGACTTACAATATTTTGATATGACTTTACATAAAAGAACTTTATAGAACTAGTCTCATAATACATCATTGATAATAAAAATTCTTTAATTGCAATCTATTATTTCAAAATAACGGCTTAAGTTAACCCACTATTTAGTCTTGTAGATAATGTAATTCATTGGATGATATTTTTAAGTGTCTAGAGCTTATTCTAAAACAGTAGAATTAATTTTTTTCACATTTCCTAGTAGAATTGATCTTAATACTTGAGTGAACATTTTTCTCTATTGATCAAATTTATAAGTAAATGCACAAAGGTAGTAAAAAGGAATACTCAGAATGTCTATAATTTCATGTCTCTTAAAGGCAGCTTAATTGTTAATATTCAGGTAATGGCATTCTGGTAAATGTAACATATAAGCATGCTTTACTTGACAAGTTGGAAAACTAATAAAATTAAAAGCTTCATAATCACCAAGATGTTAGTCTGGAAATAGCTGCATTTCATTAATATCTGAAATGGTGATTTCACCTTCATCATAATTGTTTTCTCATTTTTCTCTTTATTGTTATTATCAAAGTGGTAAATTCAGAGATACACACACACTCTCGCACACACACACTTATGCATACATTTTATACATAACTATCTACATATATACATATATTTGCGTGTGTGTGTGTGTGTGTGTATGTGTACTGAGTGCCCTGATGGTTTAAAAAATTTTGGTTTTGGATCCGTCCTGGCAGAAATAATTTTACTGTAATTTGGATTCTGGAGATTTCTTGAGTATAGGAATATTTGTACCTCAAATAATTTAAAGTGTCTATTCCTACCACAAAATGTCTCCATACAAAGGAGGCAATTTGACTATTTAATTTCTATCTTTAAAGATACAAAAACATTATAATTTTTGTTTATTTATTTATTTTAGATTCAGGGTGTACATGTACATGTTTGTTACGTGAGTAATATTGTGTAATGATGGGGATCACATATGTTTTTGAAAAGATATATTGTATGTATCATAATGTATACTGGACTAAATGATAAAGAACCATTACTTTTAGAGATCAGTATTTATTTTACCCTAAAAGACAGTTCCGATATCTTAGTTACTACTCTTGAAAAGTACCAGTTTTTCAAGACAATACTGTGTCCTGTGCGGCTATATCAACACTTTAATTTACATTTTCCTGTTTCTACGATACAAAATGTTACACGTTTAACTTTTCTGAAATTTGGATGTATGTAATGAAGAAACATTGTATGTGGGATTTACTTTCAAAGTCAGTATCTAAAGTAAGAATTATATGGTATTAAAAATAGGCTTTAATTTTTTTAATGTTCATGGATAACAAAATGTCTGTAGGATTTACAGTGTGCTAATTATGTTTAGTACATGCAAAACAGGGTCATGTGGTCAAAATTATATATCTGTAAACCCTAAAATCTCATGTCATTAGGGATACTCTGAGTACTTGGGAATGAATGAGAAAAACAGGAAATACCCTTCTGCCAGTTCAAGCTCACTCTGGCTCTATAATCACGGTGGGCGTATAGTCTATTTTCACACTGCTATGAAGAAATATCCGACTGGGTACTTTACAAATGAAAGAGGTTTAATTAACTCACAGTTCCATATGTCTGGGTACCATCAGAAAACTTACAATCGTGGCAGAAGGCACCGATTCACAGAGGTGAAGCAGGAGAGAGAATAAGTGCTAGCAGCGGTAATGCCAGATGTTTACATAACCATCGGATCTTGTGAGACTCACTCTTGTCATGAGAATAGGTTGCGGGAAACCAACCCTATGATCCAATTACCTGTACCTGGTCCTGCCCTTAACACATGGGAATTATGAGGATTACAATTCAAAGTGAGATTTGGATACGGACAGAGAACCAAGCCATATCAGTGGGGAATGACCAATCCAATGAAATCCTCGGTTTCTTTCTCTCTCTCTCTTTCTCTCCCTCCCTTCCTCCTCTTCTCTGCTCACCCCCATTCTTTTTTCTTTCCTTGGCTGAAAAAAATAGGATTGAATTTGTGTGATTATAATATGATCATTAAAAAAGTCTAAAGATATAGTAATAAAGAATGAAGACAGTAATGTATTTTCAGCACAGTAGTTGTGCATTAAATCTCTAGATTTAGAGTCATCAACAGAAATACCTTAGAGTAGGGGTTAGTAAAGTATTAGATTTCTAACAGTTGCATAAAAACATTCTGGAAACTGGATGTTATAAAAAAGTGATCAAAGAGGAATAAAAGTCAGGAGTATATATTTATGCCAATTCTTCAATTTTGGTCAATTACTAGATGAAATTATGAAAAAACAGAATTTATCGAAACACATGATTGAAGTAGTAAATCTAATGAAATCATTGCAGGTAGTGTTGGAATCAAATTGTAATTATTAAAATGTTGGGAATACTGCGATACTTAGCACCTACTTTCTATGAAAAATAGCATTGGAATATTGATAAGAATTTCATTGAATTTGTGGATTGCTTTGGGTAGTATGCATATTTTAAAAACATGAAACACAGAAAACCTTTCTATTTGTGTCTTCTTGAATTTTTTATCAATATTTTATAGTTTTTGGTGTATAGCTCTTTTGCTCCTTAATTATTAATTAATAATTAAAAATACTCGTTTTAGCTATTATAAAAGATTGTTTTTTTGATTTCTTTTTCAGCAAGCTTATTGTTAGTGTATATAAACTACTGCTTTTTGTTTGTTGATTTTGTATTCTATAACTTTACTTAATTTCTTTATTAGTTCTAACAGTTTTTGGGTGTAATCTTTAGCAAACCAAATCTAACAGCACAGTAATAGCACCATTCACAATGCTTGGGATGCAAGGATAGTTTAACGTATGCAAATCAATAAATGTGGTACATCACATTAACATAATGAAGGGCAAAACCCATTTCAATATATGCAGAAAAGGTATTTGACAAAATTCACCATTCTTTCATCATAAAAACTCTCAGCAGATTAAAGAAGACAGGTACCTCAACACAATAAAAGCTATATATGACAAGGAGGCAAATTCCTGACATCTCATTTCATATACAATTTTTACTCCTTGAGAAGCACTGAAGAACAATTTCTGTGAATAAAATATTTATTTATTCTAATTTGTACACATTTAAAATATAGCAGGCATGAACATTATTGAGAATAAGAACTTATCCTGAAGATTCTGAGAATGGAGGGCCTGGGTTGAGAGAAAAATAGTGTGGTACTTCAGATTGATTTGGCTTGTGTCCTTAGAAAGAAGCCATGAAAAATACGGTGAGTGATGAGGTAAAAGATAAAACATCTAGAATTATTAAAATATAAAAATGATAATTTATATATCTTGGAAACTTTATTATAATAACATAATAACAATCATTAACTAATTATCATAACCCTAATAACAATCATTAACTAATTATACATGGTTTGCTTCACAAACAATTTCACATTTTCTCCTCCAATCAATCTTTTGCAAAATATATTATTAGTACCCCTATTTTACAGAAAAAGAAATTGAGGCTTTATTATTGAGAGATTCAATAATCTGCCCAAGAGTTTGCAGACAGTAAGAGGGTGGCAGGACTGGAGCGAAGCCTGAACTGGTCTAACTTCAAATCTGGTGCCTATCACCACCTTGTTTAAGCTTTTAAGAAACTTGAAGAGTTAATGCCTGAATTCCATTTGTCCATTCATATTAAGTGGTTCCTTTGTCATTTCTTGAGCTCCTCAAGATAGAACTCTCCATCAACCCATTTTTGAAACCTTGTCTAATGAATTTTATTTATTGAGTTGAAATCAGTCTCCCTATAGGTTGAATGCATTGGTCATATATTTTTGCTTTGTTCGTAAACACAGAATATTTTTTACCTGAGTTATTTTGTGTGTACCTTCCTCTTACTCATTGGAAAATATGATTTGAGTGCCTACTATTATTCCCAGAGCCAGAAATATAGCAGTAAACAAAACAGATCAATTTCCTGCCCTTTTAAGGTTTTAGATGGTGTGAAGAGGTAGGTAATAAAATAAATGAATGCAGTGTGTAATAGGGAAGGAAGCTAGGCAATGTGGGCAGTGACAGGAATGAAAATTTTAAGCAAGGAATTTGGGAAGGGCTCACTGAGAACTTAGCCTTCTGAGAAAAATGATTTGTAAGGAGAGCAGGTATAGTACAAGCCTTTTCAGGAAGAAACAGTATAAGAAAGGGCAAGGGAGCCACTATGATGGGAGTTCAACAAATATATGGAAAATTGGAGGAGATGGGAAAGGAGAAGTGACTGGAGTCTGCTAGTGAAGGGCCTCAGGCCACTGTAGAGCAGTTTCTCAGGCTCAGCACTATGGATATGTTGGGCTGGATGACTCTTTGTGGTGGGGGACTGTCCTGTGCTCTATAAGATGTTTGACAGCATCCCTTACTTCTGCCTGCTAGATTCCAGTAGCATACACAGCTAATATTATGGTAACCTCAAACATCTTCTGGTATTGCTAAATGTCTTCAGAGGAGGTAAAGCCCACCTCTCTCCAACCGTTGAGAAGCACTGTTTTAGAGGCTTCAACTTTCAATGCAATGAGAAGCCACTGTACTGTTTTAAGCAGAATAAAATGATCTGACTCACATTTTAAAAGCATTATTTAAGGCTAGGCATGGTGACTTAGGCCTGTAATCCCAGCACTTTGGGAGGCTGAGGGGGTAGATCACTCGAGGTCAGGAGTTCGAGACCAGCCTGGCTAACATGGTGAAACCATGTCTCTACTAAAAATACAAAAATCAGCTTACCATGGTGGTGGGTGCCTGTAATCCCAGCTACTCAGGAGACTGAGGCAGAAGAATCGCTTGAACCCAGGAGGTAGAGGTTGCAGTGAGCCGAGATTGTACCACTGCACTCCAGCCTGGGTGACAGAGTGAGATCCTGTCTGAGAAAATAAAATAAAATAAAAGTGTTCCTTATTTTTAGGCCTTATTTTCTTATATTAAAAAATTTCTCACCTCCGTTCAATGAATGTCCTTGCATAATGTGCCTTTGATCTCCCTCACTATGTTTGACTTTCATCTGTTTTCCACACTCCAATTAAAAGTGTGTTTTTCACACTTCAATTAATAATTAAGATATATCTTTATTAAGTCATATTATTCATTTCCTCCCATGTGATGGAGTACTTAGATGGAGTGAAAAGATATGGAGATATGGGGGAAAGTATCATTCCTTCAAATTTTCTGTAAAAGATAGAGATTGTATTGAGTTTTATATGTACAGTTCCCCAAGAAGAGCACATTAAAGCAGTAGCTCGTAGAAAATCCATACTAAAGAGATGATCTTTAAATAGCTTAGCTACATAGCAGCCTGGCAAAATTATCAATCGACAAGTATGAATGAAGCTTCTACCATATACGAAGTATCATGTTAGACATAATAATCAATGATATTTATTGCTTTGCTTTTAAACATAGCCTAGTATATCTACTATGTAAAGCTCTTTTCTGTTTTATTATCAACAGTGTTTCTTGTATAATTTGAATTATAAACTCTGTAGAAAATGTGTCACGGCTATAGTCACCAGTACCCACAGTCACTAAACTGTCATTTTCCTCCATATCTTTCTCTTTCTGACTGTGTGTATATGCCACTGTGTGCAAATGATATTCATACAGTCTGGTAATGCAGCCATGTTTTACTATTCTGTTTTTGAATTTAAGATACATAATTTCACTTGCTGTTCTGTATTATGTATTCTGGATTTGTCTGCGAAATCTTTAACATGGGAAATTATGTGCAGACAGGATGCAACCCATATAGATAGATAGATATACTTGTTTAGTGAGATATAGATAGATAGGTATAGCTGTATCTCAAGGCTGAAATTTGTTAGAAAATATAAATTTTCTTATATGCCATGCAAGGAATCAGTATAACTAATTATTTTTAAGAATCCCACATTAATGTTCTCATGTCTGAAAAACAATTTCCAAAATTTAAAAAAGAGGCTAAAAAAATGAAACTTTAGTAGAAGTTAATGGGATTTGAATAACGGTTTATTCTTCAGAAATTATTAGGAAATTGTATACACCGCCATGTGACTTTTATTTATTTTTAAAAATAAATTCATGTTAGCTTTCAGATAAATATCTTTCTAAAATGCATCTCATACATTTCTATCAACACCATTTAGGATTTTCTTGAGGTTTCATTGACCTTACTATGAATATTGATTTTTTATTGCATTGTAATATATGGGGGTTCTTAAAGACTATTGAGATGCATTTGTAGGTCTATTTTCCTTATATCGAGAACTTCCAGATTAATTTATTTTGGAGTAATGTGATCATTCATTCATTTTCTAAGCTTTTCTATTCAATAATGAAACATTTATTTAACTTCCCTAGACCAAGAATGGTGCTATGCACTGATGATACAAATATTTTTAAAAGCATAATACGAGTTCTATTCTGAAGAATATAAATAGGCAACTATGGAGGCCCTGGGAGGGAAACAAAGTTCAACTGGAGGAAGGTGGGTAGGACAATAAAGCAAAAAAGATGGGTGAAAGACTTCCTCCGCGAAGGAACAAAGTGACTTCTAAAAATCTTGAAGTTTAAGAAGAATTTAGCCTGATTTGGGAATAGTTGGTTGTGTTGGTCTATTTTGCATTGGTATAAAGGAATACTGGAGGCTGAGTACTTTATAAAGAAATGTTTATTTGGCTCTTGGTTCTGCAGACTGTACAAGAAGCATGGCATGGGCGTCTGCTTCTCGGGAGTCCTCAGGAAGATTTTGGTCATGGTTAAAGGCAAAGGGGGGGCAGATGCATCACATGGAGAAAGAGAAGTAAAAGAGATAGGAGGCGGTGACTTGCTCTTTATAACAACCAGAGTTCCTGTGAACTAATAGTGTGAGAACTCACTCATTACCTCAGAGAAGGCACCAAGCCATTCATGAATTCTGCCTGCCGGACCCAAACCTCTCTCACTAAGTCACGTCTCTAATATTGAGGATCGCATTTCAACATGAGATTTTTTGGGAGAGTGGACAAATATTCAAATCATATCAGTGGTATAACAAAAGCAGAAGGAGTTATAAGTGGAGGACATGGAAAGTGCTCAGTCTTGAGACATTGATCCATTCATGCTGTACAAGGAGCTCGTTTAGTGGAATCACCAAGTCAAAAGAGTGGGAATAATGAAAATAGTTTAGATTAAGGTATGGAATGGTGAGCAGGGGAATATTTCTAGTAGGAGACTTATATGCATGTTGAAATTTTTGATCCGTTCCTAGAGGTATTGGGATGACATTGAAGGGGCTTAGGCAGGGATGTAAGATTTGTGTTAAAGAAAGATTACAGTAATGGCAAGTACAGAGATGTGATTAGAGAGAAGCAAATATTATAGAATTAGGAAGATCAGTTATATATCTGTTGTATACAATAGAAAACCATTCCCTGAGTTCAAGGGTACAGAATCTAGAAATATTGTGGAAATCATATTAAAAGTTGATGAATGAATATGAAGGAAAATACAGGAGTGTTCTAAGATGAAGTCTTTATTGTCTAGGTCACACAATTGAGAGATTCGAATTGAGCTTCCTTTCACTGAGATAGAAACAGTAAGAACAAGAATTAAATTTGTGTGGAAAATTAATTGTTTCATACAGATATTGTAAGCTTAAGATATTTGGATAATTCCCAGGTTTGGCTATTTCATAGACTGTGTGTATATTCAAGAGCTCAACAGAGAAGTCTAGGTTCAAGATTTAATAGTGTCTACAAAGTTATAAACCAATAGTGAATGTCACTAAGGGAGAATGAGCAAGGCTACAAAGTAGGAAAAATGAGAATTGAGCTGTGGCAAGAATTAATTGGAATAGGAGGAATAGCTTTCAGATAATACTAATATGTTATTGAGTAATAGGAAGACAATTACAATGTTAGTGTGTTCAAAATTCAAGAGAAGAATTTCAAGAACAGAAGAATATTAATACTGAATGAGGCAGGGGTTAAAAATAAGTAATTTTTTCTAGGCAGAAAGGGTGATTAAGCAAAAGAAGAGTTACTGATATCTTGATAGAAACATTTTTCAATGGAAGATAAGAAGTGGATCTCTAGATGTAGTGAATGAGTGATTAGGATATGAATAAACAGAGCAGTGGTAAACATCTCTCTATCAAAGCCTTGGTTGTAGACAACTAGTGAGGAAGAGTTTCAGTATAACACTTCTGAGCTGAGGACTACTACTAAGCCCAATTATTACACTGGCATTTCCTCAGATTTGTCTTTGCCATACAGCAGATCTAGATTTAATGCTCCCAATTCAATGATTCAAAATTTAATAAAAATTAAAGTCTTCAAACCCATGTTACATATGCCATTGTATTAGGCCAGACTTGCATTGCTATAAAAAAATGAGACTGTAATTTATAAAGTAAAAAGTTTAATTGGTTCACAGTTCTGCAGGCTGTACAGAAAGCACAATCTGGCATCTGCTCTGCTTCTGGGGACGCCTCAGGAAACTTACAATAATGGCAGTAGCTGAAGCAGGAGGAGGCACATCTTAAATAGCAGGATCAGGAGCAAGAGACAGAGTCAGTGTGGAGGTGGGCTACACATTTTTAAACAACCAGATCTCATGAAAAGTCACTCACTCTCACAAGAATAGCACCAGTGGAATGATCCTAAGCCATTCATGAGAACCCATCCCTAGGAGCCAATTATCTCCTACCAGGCCCCATATCCAACATTGGGGATTATAATTTGACATGAGATTTGGGTGGGGACAGAGTTCCAAACCATATCACCATATACATATATTCTTTTTAAAAAAAGGAAACATAAAACAAAGAAAGGCACATGGAAAAGTAGAAATTAGAATAAGAAGTCCATAAGAAAATATAATAGTTCAAGCAAGTGTGTATCCATATTGTCAGAAATTTTTTTTAAAAAAGATGACATTGGAACAAAAATCTCAAAGAAGAGAGACATAGAAGAAAAGACAGAGGATTCAAAACAAACAAGAAGATGTTGAAAATAAAGTAACTATAATTAGGAACACAAAATACTTTCTGAAATATGTAAGCCAGATGAGAAATGGCAAAGAGGAGGGAGAACATTACTACTGAAATGTTAGTGATATAGGAAGAAAAAAACAACAGGGAAAATTCAGCAAAACCAAATGGAAAAAGAATGGACACAATAGCCTAGAGAGGAAGCTATAGATATAGAAGAGGGACAAATGACATTGAACATATGCATATGTGACGTTATTAAGGGTTGAGGGTAGAGAAACAAAAACAGCAAAAAAAGACAATAAATAAATTGTTTTTGATGATAAAGGAAGATCTGAATCTGAAGATCAATAACAACAATAAAAAAAGTGCGCGGTGGTGAAAACAGAGACATTTACTGATAAGTTTCTTAATATAAAAAGATTCTAAAATTCTATGAATATTCAGGACAAAAATTTAAAAAGAAGAAAAAGAGTTTAATAACCATAGCAAAAATTTCAATATAACGAAGACATTAAGAAGGCATTTAAAGGAGAAGAGAGACTAAAATAACAGAACTAAATAAATCACATTTATATGAATAAATATAAATGTTATAAATTGATTATCAAAAGCAAACATTTTCCAGTGAAAAAAATGAAAGTAAATAATGAGTACAGGGGTCCTCATGCTGAAGGATCCTGTGATTCACATTAAAGAAATTTGTATGCCTTTTCTCCTATCAGTCTGCCTTTTGTGAGTTGGATCTTCAGTGAACCTTCAGAGGGCCAAGGGGAAATCTCTCCCTTGGCCCCCACAGTTATGGCATAGTCTGAAGGATCCCCAAAGCCACTCTCCTGTTCTGGAAGCCACCATGAAGAGAACCCAGAAAACTGAAAAGCCGGCAGAAGAGTAAGAACTTCTCTCCAGTCAGGCTCCCAGTCTTCTCTCTGTGCAATCTGGCTGGGTGGATGGTAAAACTCACTGTTCTGTCTCAAGGTTTTGATTAACGGGGAAAAAGGATTTGTGTGACTAGACTTGATATGGTGACTCTGATGTACTTTTCATACTTCACGGTATGAATATTTATATTGCTTGATCTCTTTCTGCTCAGAAATGGATTTGGTTTTGCTGCCATTTTCCTTTGTCTTTGCTTTTTTGTGTTGTTCTGTCATAAAGAAGGTCACCATAGACATGGAACCCCTATTAGCCTGCTGTTCAAGATGGCCCTGCAGACTGGTCAGTTTTATGGTGCTGACTTGACCAGTGTCCATTAACACAAACTTTTCTGCGGTTCTCTAAAATAAAAAGCAGGTGATATTTTGCTCTCATCTTATTTTATGTCCTCCAGAGCTTGATTTCTCACCACATGGGAAAACTTTCTCTTGGTCTCTGCCATCGAGAGGGAGTAATTTCTCAGGTCACTTAGGCAGCCAATCTGAAAAGATTGTGAGCCCGAGACACGTAAGACTTTAAATATACACTTTTTGTTCTGAAAGTGCAAAGCTTTAGGTGAGTTTTTTCTTGCAAGTTCTCATCTCTATGGGGCTTTTGTTATTTGAAGTCTATATCTAAGCTTAACGTTTTGGGGATCATGGGGACTGCCCCTTCTATGCCCTCTCCAGGAGCACCTCTTGCTTATATGGTAAAAACTTGGGAAATTACCACCTAGACTTTACATGAAGAGACTTTGTGGTTTAGTCACTGTTGGAATTAAGTACACCCTTGAAAATTCTAACTGTAATAGCCAAAAGATAGATCCTTCACATCGGACTAAAATTCCTAAATTTAAAACAAAAGATTTTAGAGATCTCTTATTATAAACAATTGATGAGAAGACCAAATTAAACGAATGACACATAATAGTGTCATAGCTAGATTTAAAATTCTCTTGACTAAATTAAAGAGCCAAAATCTGACCTAAAACAGTTAAACCTAAACTGCCCACATGGCTTGCATGCAGGATTAACGATGGAGCCTGCTCCCATTAGTAGTCTGGTACTTAAAATTTCCGCTGCAGCATGGGTTCGCCTCCTGATAAGTGAACAGCAGTGGCCACTCTCCTTTATGGTTTAATAGTTAAAACTCTGCACTTTCACCTCCATAGCATGGGTTTAATTCCAGGTCAGAGAACCAGTTCTTGTTTTGATATTTGTGTGACATTGGGAGTCCTAATTTATTATTGACCCTTTTCTCTTTTGGGGATTGCTTTTAATTTTCTGTCATCTTCCATTATTGGGGTACATGGAGCTTTTGGGTCTTCGTGGGTGGATGGTCAGCTGAGAAACTAAGACTCCAGAAAATATGACAAAAAAGAAATGCAGGTTATACTCTATTTATGGATAGCAAAACTTCCCCATCTTGGAGCTGTGTTCGATGGTTCTGGATCTCATACAAACAAGTTGCCACCACTTTGGAGAAATTTTGTACATCCTTGGTGAAGTCATAACCTTTCTTAAGGGACTTAGGAGGATACCTTTGGTAAAGAAGTTCAAAAGCCTGAACTATCAGCTGTTTGTCCTAGCCAACATCTGGTAATAACAGGTTTGAAAGAATGTTTTCTATGAGTTCTATGTTTAAAAGTCAGCTTAATTAAAAACTAATCCAAACTATATGTAAATGGCTTTCTGCTTTTTCTCTTTAGATCCTGTTTTGGAATTTTTTTTCAGTTGACTAAAATACTTTTTTTAGAATTATGTGCTTGATTTCTATTTGCCTCCTTTCTTAAGAATTGTTCTCCTGTTTACTTTTCCCTACATTTTCTTCCTCTTTGCCCTCTTAGATACCATACGGAAAAATCTAAAGAAGACTTCTAATGACTGAGACCTTTTAAGAAAATCAGAAAAGGCACATTCACTTCTTTTGCGCGGGGAGGGACCATCTGTTTTCTTTGTGGATTTTCAAGAGTAACAGGCATATTCTTCTCAGGTCGAAAGCCTGGATGTCTACAGCGTTGTGTTATCTGATCTCTTTGGCTTTTGAGTATGGCAGAAATACTTTGTATTGTGAGAAAACTTGACCTTGATATGTATGATGGATAGGTAAGAGATAGAGTTTTAGAGGTTCGTGGTAGCAGTTGGTTAGAGTAAATGGTTATTACTACAGCGGGTTGCTTGTCTATTTGCATGTCTAAGTAGGAAAAGCATGGTTTGGAACACCTACAGGTTATGGAAATACTCCTCTACTAAGGGAAAAGCCTACTTATAAGGGATGGAGTGATAACAGAGTGGGCAGTCCTTGCAGGGGGGTGCACTGTGGAAACATTTCACTATCTTGCCCCATGGCATTGTCCTGTTTTTGAAGACCTAGGATTTAATGTAAAAATGAAATCCAGCCCGGCACGGTGGCTCACGCCTGTAATCCCAGCACTTTGGGAGGCTGAGGCGGGCGGATCACGAGGTCAGGAGATCGAGACCATCCTGGCTAACATGGTGAAACCCTGTCTCTACTAAAAACACACACTCACAAAATTAGCCATGAGTGGTGGCAGGCACCCGTAGTCCCAGCTACTCGGGAGGCTGAGGCAGGAGAATGGCGTGAACCCTGGAGGTGGAGCTTGCAGTGAGCTGAGATGCGCCACTGCACTCCAGCCTGGGCAGCAGAGTGAGACTCCATCTCAAAAAAAAAAAAAAAAAAAAAGAAAAGAAAAAAAAAAAGAAATCCTTGATTTGGAGGTATCTGGTTTGGCTTTTCATCTGTGCCTGCTTCTCACATATTTAAATATGTGACCCAAAAAACTCTATATTTTCTTTCCTCTACTCACTAAAGGGCTTCACCCTAAAGCCAATAATCTAATTAAGAAACGAAGTAGCTAATAGGCCAAAATACAGTTTTCTGAAAAGAATTCTTCATTTGTAAGGGCATCTCCCTCCCTGTACCTAAGCCTCCATTAACTTTTAGATTGGGGAAGATTGGGGAAGAAATTGTTCGTAAAACAAATCTTGCCTTTGTTTAGATCTAAGTTCTTTGCCTTTGAGATGTACATTTTCTACTTGGCTCCACCTAAGACTCATGGGCTTTGGAGATCCAAATTTAGAGTTGCCTGGTTAACAATTGTTTATGACATAAAACAGATAATCAAGAGGTTAGTAGTCTAAAGTCAGGGAGAAAAATATTTGAGAACTGGCAAATGAAAAATCTTATAAATCTATAAAATTTCCTCTGTTTGCATGTCTACATGTTTATATGAGTCATGTGTTTGTTATATTTTACTACTAAATTTTATGAAAGGCTTCTAATTAACTGACTTAAGGAAAAAGTAAACGCTTTAATCAAATATTTTATCAGGAAAACATTGAAATGCCTTATAATTCACATGACTTCAGTAATCTTTGGTAAGTAAAAGTAGTTTCAAATTTTTTATAGTAATTTAAAATCTTAAAGTCATATTATATTAAATTAAGTAATCCTAGGTGTTTCACCAAAAATTAGATCTACTAAGAGTTAGTACAGTAGTTAATCTATGAAATTAATACTGTTAGGTAAAGAGAAACAATTCTATACACAGAATGTATAAAGAAAGATGTCTTTTTAGTAAAAACATTTTCGAAAAGGTATAAAAATGTAGTTTTTGTTAAGGGAAAAGCAATTTTTGGCTAGTTTAATGGTTTTCAAGTTTTTTTTTCATTGATAGAATAAATGGAATGACAGATAAAACTGCATGAATGTAGAAATTTAGTAAAGAAAGAAAGAAATTATCAAAATTTATAAAGGGTTTAATACACTAATGCAAAGGTAAAATTTGGTTTTCTATTTTGAACAAAATTTTCATGTACTATTAATAAGGTACAGTAAAAGAGTTTTGTTTACATTTTGAGTGAACTGCAAAAAAAAGAAGGGAAGAGAGAGATCTAATTTGCCTCTTTTTCAGTTTGTCTTTCATTTTGTCATTATTAGGCCTTCTCAATTGTTTGGAAACTGAGTCTCTTCACTGCCAAAGAGTAAAAAAGGTTTTTACCTTTTGAAATCTTTCAATTATCACTTCGACTAAATGAATGACTTATTTTACAGTCACCCTATTTTATGATATCTTTAAATATCTGATATTTGACAGACTTTCCACAATCAAATTCTAACTTCAGTATTGTCAACATCATTGCACAATATTATCTTGGAAGCACCATCTAATGCAACTAAGTAAAGGGAAGGTGTGAAGTATAAATAATTGAGTACAAAAATTGACAATTTATTTGTATGTACAACTCAAAAAATGATCTTAAAAGCAATGAGAACTACACAATTCCTAGAAGCTAACACAGGAGAAACTCTATGTTTTGATGACCTTTTAGAACACCAAAGACATGATCTATGACAGAAAAAAAATTGATAAGCTGCATTTTATTAAAATTATAAATTTATGCTCTGCACAAATTGTTATCGATAGAATAAAAGTACAAGCTACAGACTGGATCACATCTTTGTAAGAAATGTACCTTATAGAAGACTGTTATACAAAATGTAAGAAGAATTCCTAAATCTCAACACTTAAGGAAACAAATAACTCAATTAAAACAAACAAAAAACACACAAAAAACAACAGCAACAACAACAAAAAAAACATGGATCAAAGACCTGAACGGATAACTCTCCAAAGAAGATATACAAATTGCAAATACGTATATGAAAAGGCGCTTCCCATTATAGGTCATCAGGGAAATACAAATTAAAACAATAATTAGGTACCACTATATGCCTATTAGAATGACGCAAGTCCAGAACACTGACAATATCAAATTCTTGTGAGGATGTGGAGCAATAGGAACTCTTATTCATGGTTAGTAGGAATGCAAAATGGTACAGTCACTTTGAAAGACAGTTTGTCAGTTTCTTACAAAACTAAACATACTTTCACTATATGGTCCAGCAATCACGCTGCTCCTCAGAATTTACCCAGAGGAGCTGAAAACTTATGTCCACACAAAAACCTTCACAAGGATGTTTGTAGCAGCTTTATTCATGATTGCCAAAACTTGGAAACAACCAACATGTTCTTCAATAGGTGAATGGATAGATACACCGTGATATATTCAGACAATGAAACCTTGTTCAGTTCTAAAAAGAACTGAGCTTTCAAGCTGTGAAAAGACAGGTAAGGACCTTAAAAGCAATATACTAAGTGAAAGAAATTAATCTGAAAAATCTACATACTGTATGATTCCGACTATGTGACATTCTGGAAAAGGCAAAACTCTGAAAACAATAAAAAGGTCAGTGGTGGCCAAGGGTAGGAGTGGGAGAAGGTATAAATAGGGAGAGCACAGAACATTTTGGGGGCAATGAAACTACTCTGCATGATACTGTAATTGTGAGTATATGTCATCATTCATTTGCTCAAACCAACCCATAGAATGTGCTAATACCAAGAATGAACTCTTATGTAAACTATCGACTTTGGGTGACAATCATGTGTCAGTGTAGGTTCATCAATTGTTAACAAATGCTTCACTCTGATGAGAGTGTTGAGAATGGGGAGGTTGTGCATGTATGGACAGAGGTGGTTTGTGAGAACTCTCTGTACCTTTTGCTCAATTTTGCTGTGAACCTGTGAATTCTGTTCCTATAACTTGTTGTTTCCCTGATGATACATGGTGGGGAACACATTTTCACACACTTATTTGCCATTCGTGTATCTTCTCTGGTGAGATGTCTGTTCAGGACTCCTGCCCATTTTGTAATTGGGTTGTTTTCTTATTGTTGCGTTTTATGATTTTTTAAAATAAGGGTAACAACATATTTTATTTACTGATGGAAATAATCTAATAGAGTGTAAAAAAATGATATAGGAGAGAGAGAAATCCTGGAGCAAACTTTTAGGATACAAGAATGATTGTGTAGTATCCAAGTCTCTTAATTATCCCATCACTGAATTTTTATTATATTATCTTTCCCCTTTACTCCTTTCTGCTGTATCCTCTCTAACCTAATGCATAGGCTTGGATGTCGGTTATTATAAGTAGACTAAGTGAGCCCATTTTAGATGCATTTGTGTTTTTTTAATCCTCTTTTTTCTTTTCTGTAATGTTAATTTTCCTACTCTTTCACATTCTTCTTTTGCCATGTTCTTTAGTCTTTTGCTCTATTTTTATGTCCTTTATGACACTGACTTTAGTTATAAAGGATATCGTTGAGCATTCTTTGATATTTTGACTTATTATATATACACATCTCAAAAGTCAAGAATTTTTGTATTTTTTTATTTCTGTCTCAGAATAAGAAGGCCAGAATAATTGGTCTGAGATTTTTAAAATTATATGTGAATTATAAACTTGGCAAATAGAAGAGTTTTTCGTGATTAAACACTTATACTTTACAATAAATTTTAATATATTTTTCAAAGATGGTAACATCTTAGAATAATTTCATTAAGCCAAAATATCGAAGAATGCTCAGCAATATTCTTTTATAACTAAATTCAGTGTGATAAAGGACATAAAAATAGAGCAAAAGACTAAAGAACATGGCAAAAGAAATATATATATGTATATTTTAATCATATTCATTTAGCTGACATCTACCAACATTGCTCCTGCCCTTAAGTTGCTTAGTCTTGTTGAAAACAGTAAATAAATAATTACCATGAAATATAAGAATATTTAAGATCCAAAGAATAAATAGTTCATAACAGTTTCATTTGTCGTGAGATAGTAGCCTCTCACTGAGTGCTCTTCTTAGGGTCGAATGAGATAATGCATAAAAATTGCTTAATTTAGTACCTGTTGCAAAGTAAGTGCTCATTAAATGATAGTGCCAGTAACTGTTAGTTCATTGCTCTTTATCTTGGTTTCAAATATTCAGAAGCAGATACTAAAACAAGGATTTGAGTGTAATTGTACTACTTAGTAGATGATTCTGGAGTACCAACACCATGCATTAATACTATCAAACTAGTTATCACTTTGAGTAAATGGATCTTGGTCCTGCTGGAGAACTCAGGGAGATGGTGTAGATCATAAGAACACAATTCAGAATCATCCTCCACCCCAACTCCATGGATTGTGGACACTAACAATACTTCTCCAACGCATTGACCACCATTGGATAAACAGGGATCGCTAGGACATTAATTCCCTTACACTTCTGACTTGTACTTAGTGTGGATTCATTATGCCTATCATCACCCTCAAAAGTTGTCAGGTGGAGAATTATTCTTGTTAGTCACAGGTGGCTCTTTGTTGTTGAGGTGAGTGCCAAGTACCCACAGTGTGTGCTACCTTCCATTATCGTTATAATTGTCAATACTAGAGTAATTTAGGACAACAAGCAAGAGTTACTCAATTCAGTTTATGAAAATAAAGACCTTCCAAAGAAAGGGTAATCAGTTCTAAATGTAATATTTGAAAAACACAAGTGTGGAAGTCAAAGTTTGCCAGAAATAAAGAAGAAGGAATAAGGTGTAGAAAGGTCTATAGGCTCTGGAGAGCATATGGGAACTGAAAATATTGTAGTCTGCCTGCAGTGCAAGTTGAGGGTTGGCCCTCAGAGGGATAAAGACAAAGAGCTCAGAAAGGGCCAGATCACAACTGATGCCACATGCAACTTGACAGTATTTGAATTTTAAGAGCAATAGTGACCCACAGAAGTATTGCCTGATTTGCGTTTTAGACAGGTTGATTTTGCTACTATAAGATGATAAAAAAGAATATACAAATCAAGAATGCATAAAAAAGTTTGGTGTAGACTCCAAAGACATTATAAGCAGTGTTAAATTAAGCTAAAACTGCTTTTTACGTAATTTTAGTTTGATCTAAAGTTTCTCCATACACAATGAACTAATAACCTAACTGGATGTAGCAACAGACTGTAACCTCCTCTTTTACCAATCATAGAGTTTTGGTCAATCACAGGTGGTCAACTGTTTAAACCATGTTCGAGTAGGCAAACTCTAAGTTGTAACCAATGCAGTTGTTGTACCTTACTTTCATTTTCTGAACATCACTTTTCTTTTTCTGTCCATAAATATTATTCAAAAACATAGCAGCCTCAGAGTCACTCTGAATCTATTCTGGTTCTGGGGTCTGCCTCATTCACTAATCTTTCTCTGCTCCATTAATCTCTCTTAAATTTAATTTGTCCAAGGTTTTTCTTTTAACAGTGTAGTCTTGGACCATGAGGCTAAAACTGTGCCACAGGTCCTTTCTAGGAATGTGGCGTACTAGGTAGTCAACCCAGTCTCCTGGAATATGAGGATTTCTGAGGTCATGAAATAAAATTTGTTCCCGCAGGGAACCATTTTGATATCTACAGTTATAAATATCCTAAGTTGTCACACCAGTATCTGCTTTCTTAGAGGAAAGACAAAAATTGTAAGGATTGAATCTCACATTGAGAAAAAAAAAAATCATTAAAATGCCTTGAGAATGAATCATGTTAATCTGTTGAAGTTTAACATAAAGAAATCTTGTTTACCTGTGTGGCATAAAATTTGAAAATAAAAAAAAAATAGTCCAACCAAAGCATTTTTAAGAAAAAATTAGCACTGCATAGAGAACTAAGAAAAAAAATTCTACAAGTATTAATAGTAGCTATCTTTGGGTATGAAATTCGTGCTGGTTATTGCTCTTTATGCTTGCCTGAGAGTTCTCATTCTTGTTATTATTTTTTAAATCCACATCTCTACTTCACATGAAAACAGTATTGACCTAAAACAATTACAGCATTCTATAGAATTATCCTATTTGAGGATTATTAGCAGCATTAGAAGCATAAGAAATCTGGCTGCTGATTGGTAAATAGATTGTGTCTTATTTGCCAGCTTCAGTTGATTCACAGTTGCCTAGTACAATATGCTAAGAATGATTCAGAAGTTGCACTTGACTTAAGTAGAAAATAGGGCTGCGATTGACTAGTTATGTCTGCCATGGGTGCAGAATGTGAAAATTGTGATTATCTCTCAGGTGTTTATGGCTGTCTCTCAGGTGCTTGTCATTTGTTATCTAAATTAATTCCCTCATCTGATATATGGCAAAACTGAAGCCCTTTGAAGGAGTTTATTGCCTAAGATCATACAGAATTCTAATTACAGATCAGTTATATACACTTCTAATTCAATAGCAAAAGATGTATGCCTTGAAAATTTTCACTCATGTACTAAATGCTTCTTGTGGTGAATCTGCAAATAATCTGAAGATCCTTTAAAAAGAAAATTAAAGAACAAATATAAATAGTTCCCCTAAGTTGTCCTAGTCCCTGAATCATTTTCTCTATTCAGAATTCCACAGTCTGAGCTAGCTAATTCCACCTGACTCTGAGATCTCACATTTATTTTTAAAACCACAAACTAGCATGCCCAGACATGAGGTAGCATTTTCTCTAAATTGAAAAACTTTCAGGACTCTGTCATTTTCCTAATGAGGACTCGTGCATAGCACCAAGCTTTCTGAAGTATATCCAGGTGAGGACATGTGATTTTAACATCTAGACTTGCTGAGGGACTTATTTAATGACAAAGTATTCCTACAGGAGCTCTTGAGATTCAACACATGATTAAACATGGAAAAGCTGGCAGAAATCTGTACTTTTCTCAAAGGAGAGCAGAAATACAAGGTTATCCCTTTTAGAATGAGACATACTACTGACTTATTTAACAATGACTACAGCAATTTTGATGAAGGTGGAAAGTAGCGATGCTGAGGAGTAATTGTGACTGCATACTTGTGGACCAGAGTTCAGATTGCTTTTCCTCTCATGATTCAGAGCTAATCTTATACATAAGTCTCCTAATATCAATCTGTGCTTACATAACTTAAGTGAACAGGTGCCTTCTATTTGTTTTTAGATTTTAACTGAGTTTCCACTTTGGTCAGGAAGTTGTTCTTTTATTCCTCTAACTGGGTCTTGATGCCCTTCCTGTAGATTTGCTTACTGTGCTTTATTTATTTTGGGGAGCCACAGCACATATTGGTGTATTATCTTGACCATTTACTTGCGTCTTTCTTCTACTTCACTATAAGCTTTGTAAGAGCAGGGAGTTTCTTTCATCAACAATGATAATTTTCAGTTCTATAATGGTATCTATTCTAAGTGATTACTAAATACCTATGAAGAAAAGAACAGATGAATGAATTAAAGACTTACCTATTGTATTTTTAGAGAAGTATAAGGAACAGAAATGGCTAGACCCATCTCACCATGGATTCTAAGTCTGCCATGCCATTTACATGGGACTTGTGGGAAAGTGGGCATGGGAGTGGGACTGGCTTACATGTACATTACTCCTTGTAGTCATTAAAGAGGTTCTGAAGGGAAGGGATAAACTCCTTTCATCCTGACTTGTCCTCTAGATCTAAAGTACCACTTAGGTTAAAAAATGATACAGCAAAACCTAACCTATTTCTCTCATCAGATCAAAGGGATATTACATTGATCTTGCATGCCAAAATTCACAACAGTCAGGACAAGTAAAAGTATGAAAATTGTCGGCATACAAATCTCATTAACTTGCACATTTTGAAGTTGATAAAAACAAGTAAAATTGGCTTTGCTCCATTTCAGAGTAATTACTGTACTCGAAACTTAGAAAGTCAATAAATGCATTTCAATGTATATGATACAATAATCACGCATTATGGTCCATTTTCAAACAAATCATAATTACTGTCTGAATATGACTCAAATCACCAAGGAACTTTCATAAATGCTAAATTACTTGCAATTTGAACATGCTAAAAATGCCATGCCATTTACAACACAGAACAGATGAGCAACGGGCCAAACTTAGAAAATGCAATTCACTCAAAGTGATGTTACTAAAATGTGTAACAGATGGTATGGTCACTGAGGTTACAAAAGGCCGGTTTATGTAGGAAAAAAAAAAAAAAAAAAATTAGATATTTTTAAGTATTTCTAAATAAGATGTTCTTAAATAGCTTGGACATTCTCTATTCTGGGAATATTAATCAATCCTCAAAGCTTTTTTTTTTTTTTTTTCAAATATCTCTCCTCTGGCAATGTAAGCAGGTAAGCAGTTTGGGTCCTATTAACATTTCCCCTTTGGGTACAGGTAATTACACACACACACACACACACACACACACATTCTAAATAAGATTTCACTAAATGCCAGGTTTTTTGCTAGGGAATGATTAAAAAGAGATGCAAGATACCTTCCTTCCTCTAAGAGATTCATGGTTTAGCACAAGCTGATCAGTGGTGACTAAACAGTGAAATTATCAGTCCTTCATCTCATTGACTGCAGGAGAATCTTTGAGCTTTAGCTCGAAGAGTGAGTGACGACTGAGAGTAGATTGGATGAAAGAAAACACAGAATAGTCAGTAACACTTTAGAGGACCGGCAATAGACAACTCAAGAGAAATAGGCAAAGAGATGTCTAATTATAGTGGACCTTGAGTGCCATGCTAAAGTGTTGATTTTATCCTAATGGTAAAGATAATCTATTGAAGGTTTTTAACAAAGGAAGCAATCTTTCAGATTTATACATTAGAGGGACTCATCTGGCAATGTGGAGGACTGGTTAAAGAGAAGCAAGACCAAGGAAGGATTCCAAAGTAAATGTTAATACACTTATCCAAGTAAGATATAAAAGCACTTAAATAAAACTCTTTCAAAATATGGGAAGGAGCTTATTCCTCACTGGTAGTACCACTATCTGAATGACCAGTAATTTAGTACTTCCATATCTTGTTGGCTGGGTGGAGTAATGTAAATCTTTCATATAGCTAAATTTAAGCTGGTCCTATATATGTAATTCCTAATCTCCACAAACAGACATCACAAACATATTTAAACAAATTTTATAAATAATATTTTATGCACTCCATCTGACTTTATTATTTATTTAACCATGCAGATATTTGTTGAGCACTCCTTATGTGTGCAGCACAGTGGGAGACATACAAGGAATGGTACAGGCATAATCTAAATCCTGAAATATCTAGAGTTTTTGTTAGTAAAATACAAATTACAAAGAGAAATTTATTTTAAAGTAGGTGAAGGCGAAATTTAATAAAATGGCCTAAAGGTTCATTCATATATATATACATATATATATGAATAGATATTTTTAAAGTAGGAAAACCAGAGTAATTTATCTAGACTGCAGTGGTATAGGATGATTTTCTTGTTTAAATGGTCCTGCAGGCAGGCTTCATTGTTTTTTTATTCTTTTGTCTCCTCTAGACTGTGTGTTTTCAAATACCTGTCCTCAAGCTCACTAATTCTTTATTCTCCTTGATCAGTTCCGCTGTTAAAAGATTCTGATTCAGTCTTTAGTATGCCAATTGCATTTTTCAGCTATGTAATTTCTGCTTGATTCTTTTAAATTACTTCAATCTCTTTGTTAAGTTTGTCTGATAGAATTCTGAATCCTGTCTCTGTGTTATCTTGAATGTCTTTGAGTTTTCTCAAAAGAGTTATTTTGAATTCTCTGTCTGAAGTGTCACATATCTCTGTTTCTCCAAGATTGGTCCCTGGTGACTTATTTAGCTCATTTGGTGACATTATGTTTTTCTGGATGGTCTTGATACTTCTATATGTTTGTCTGTGTCGGGGCACTGAAGAATGAGGTATTTATTGTAGTCTTCTCAATCTGGGCTTATTTGTACCTATTCTTCTTGGAAAGGCTTCCACATATTTGAAAGGGCTTGGGTGTTGTGTTCTAAGTTGTATCAGCTTTAGGGGGCACTGCAAGCCCAGTAATGCTGTGGTTCTCACAGACTTGTAGAGGTACCACCATAATGGTCTTGGATAAGATCTGGGAGAATTCTCTGGATTACCAGGCAGAGCTATTTAATCTCTTCTCTTACTTTATCCCAAATGGAGTCTCTCTGTCTCTTTTAAGTTACCTGGAGCTGGGGGTGGAGTGACATGAGCACACCTGTGGCCACTACCACTAGGATTGCACTGGGTCCAGCCAGAAGCCTATACAGCACTAGGTCTCCCTCAAGGCCTGCTATAACTACTCCTTGGCTACCACCTATGTTTCATCAAGGCCCTGGGGCTCTACAATCAGCAGGCAGCAAAGCCAACCAGGCCTGTGTCCTTCCCTTCAGGGTGATGAGTTTCCTCAGTCCCAAAGCAGATCCAAGGGTGCTGTCCAGGAGTCAAGGACTAGAGTCAAAAAGGTTCAAAGTTTACCTGGTGTCCTGTTGTACTGCAGCTGAGCTGGGAGTCAAACCACAAGATGCAGTCCTTCCTGCTCTTTCCTCCCCATTCCAAAGTCAGAAGGATCTCACCTCATGACCACCACTACTGCAGGCCCATGAAGAGTACTGCCAGACTACTGCAATGTTCCCTTAAGACCCAAGGGTTCTTCAGTCAGCTTGTGGTGAATGCTGCCTGGCCTGGAACTCATCCTTTAGGACAGTGAACCCTCTGGCCCAGGGAAGGTCCAGAAATGCTATCTAAGAGCCAAGTCCTAGAATAAGGAACCCAAGAACCTGTTTGGTACTCTACATTTCTGTGGCTGTGCTGGCACCTAAGGTGCAAGACAAAGTTGCTCTTACTTTTTCCCATTACTTTTCTCAAGTGCAAGGAATCTTGTCCCATAGCCACCACAGCTGGGAATGTGCTGAGTCTAACTTGAAGTCAGCAAATTTCAGAGTCTCACCCAAAACCCTCAACATAGTACTTGGGTATTGCTGCTGGTTATTCAGGGACGAAGGGGTCTTGAGTTGGCAGGTGACAAATCCTGCTAGGACTGGGTTCTTCCTGTCAAGGCAGTGGGGTCCCTTCAGCCCAGGGTGAGTACAGATATGTTGCCTGGGTACTAGGGCCTGGAAGGGAAGCCTCGTGACTCTGACTGGTGCCCTGCTGTGGCTAAGCTGATATCCAAGATGTAAGACAAAGTCCTTCCCACACTTCTCCCTCCTCTCCTCAAGCAGAGGGAAGGGGTCTCATTTGGAGCCAAGAGCTGTGGGGAGGTTAGGGGAGAGGTGATGCTAGCACTTCTTCAGCCGCCCTGTCTGGTGTCTCAGTAGGTCATGTGCTCTCCCAGCTCACTGGCTCTGGTCCCAGTTGAGCGCTAGGATTCACCTAGGAGTTGCAGTTCTTGTGGCCTAGACTGCCTTTCAAGTATATTTAGGCCCCCCATATCACTTTAGCTTCTGGTGGCGAGGCTTGCAGGAAGTCAAGATTGGACCACCGGGATCAGCAATTCCCCTCTGTCTAGGGATGGTTTAACTGATCCCTCCATGGGTGGGCATCAGCTGTGTTTGGTCTCGTTTTGTTTTCCGCTACGTTGCCCCAAAATTGCTGTGCTCTCCCTCCCCAAGAACACAGAAATGCTCTCTGGACCATGCTGCCTGTCAGGGGATGCAGGAGCAGTGGTGTTAGTGATTCAGGACTGCTTTCCCTACCTCTTTATTGCCTCTTTCAGTGATATGAAATTAAAAGCAGGTGCTGTGAGTACTCATTTGATTTTCACTTCTTATTCAGGTGCTTCTTGTGTAGATAGTTGTTAAATTGGTGTCCTTGTGGGTGTGGAGGATAATCAGTGGAGCCTTCTATTCCTCCATCCTGCTTCCTCAATTCTCTAGTATGTATGGGTTTCAAATTGAGCTTTAAGAAAATGATGGAAAAAGACTAGAGGCTATTCTTGATTACACAACACAAATAAAAGTGTAGCAAGGAGAATGAGTTTTGGGTATATGCTGGGACAGCATGGTATAAATAGATATCAAAGTGAGCTTGGGAACTTGGCTGTTCCGCATCTCCCCCATTTATCTATATTTACAAGGAAAGTTCAGCCATGTGGCCTGAGAAGCTGAAAGAAAGGGTTAGTTAGAAAAAAACAGGGCAGAAATGTGGAGATGACTCATGGTAGGAGAGTCCTCTCAGATGTCAGTATCATATTTTGGTTTCTCCCTGAGGCTATAATAATCTTGCCTTTGGTTTCTTTGACACACCTTGTTAGCATCATAGTTAATTCTCATTTTGACTTGAGGCACTTGAATTTAGTTTTAGTATTTATTTAGTATTGTAATAAAAACCAGTCACACAGGTAATGTACTTTACTAAGGACAAAAATTTAAAATTCTTAACATGGCCTCAATGATTCCCGGCTTTTTTGTGCCAGCTTCCCAACGTGAGGCAAGGTGCTCACATTGCCTTTTATCAGTTCACTGGGCACAACAAACTTGTATCCTTTTGAGGGCCCTTTTAGATAATAGTTCCATTTCCTTCCATTTATTCCCCTCTTCTCTCTTGCCTACTCCTACTTCAAAGCTTAAATGTTACTTTTTTAGACAGAACTTTCCTCACAGTAATTCTGTTTTCTCTGTTATGTTTATTACCATGTATGACTTTATATTTGTATGTTGTATATATACAACTATAAATATTTGTTTTGTATATATGTATTTGTATATTTGTATTTGCATATGTTTGTTTTTATATATATGCATATACAAATATCTATATTTGCATACATATCTACATCTGTATGTGTATGTGTGTGTATATATATGTGTATATAAGCATATATATATATATATAGAGAGAGAGAGAGAGACAGAGAGAGAGAGAGAGAGTGAGAGACATGGTCTTCCTGTGTCACCCAGGCTGGAGTGCAGTGGCACAATGACGGCCCACTGCAGCCTCGACCTCAAGGGTTCAAGCGATCCTCCCACCGCAGCTTCTTGAGTAGCTGAGATTGCAGATGCATGCCACCATACCCAGCTATTGTATGATATTTTAAAACCTGTCTTCCTATAAACTTATGAACAGTATATTTTTCATTAATTTTTATATATAGAGTGCCTATAACATTGTGAATGTGCTCATACACATTTTTAATGGATAGATGAATGGATAGAGAAGTGAATAAACGTATGAGGAAAAGAAAGATACATTTTGCTATATTGATGTGTAAGTATTATTTTTCAAGGCTATTACGAATGCATTGTTTTCTTTTAACATTCAATTTTCAACTGTTTATAGTTGATATATAAAAAAGCAATTGACTTTTTATATATGGACCTTGTTTCCTGAGACTTTGCTTTACTTATGTATTAACTAAAGAAGTTCTTTTTTTCTTTTTTGGGAGAGGCAAGGGCGTTTAAATTTTCTACATAAACAATACTGTAATTTCCAAATCAAAAACAGTTTTATTTCTTCTTTCCAATTTGTATACCTTTCATTTCTTTTTTCTTGTTTTATTGTGCTGTCTAGAGTTTCTAGTACAATATCAAATAGTATTGCTGAAAGAGGACATTCTCACCTAGTTTCCCATTTTATGTAAAAACCATCCAGTCTGTCATGAGTAAGTATGATGTTAACTGTACATTTTTCATAAATGTTCTTTATCAAGTTAGGGAAGTTCTCCTCCATTCCACTTTATCGGGAGTTGTTATGTTGAATGGGTGCTGAGTGTTTCCCATTTTTTCATTGTTAATTGATTGTATTGTATGATTTTGCATATTTAGCCTGTTGATTTGGTAGATTACCTTGATTAATTTTTTAATGTAAAGTCATCTTGTATACCCGAATTAAATTCCACTAGTCCATGGTTTATACTCTTATAATACATTGTTAGATTTGATTTGCTAATTTTTTATGTTGAGGGTGTTTGCATGACAGTTCATGACAGATACTGATCTGTGCTTTTTCTTTCTTGTGATATCATTATCTGGTTTCAATATTGTAATATTTTCAATCTATGACCTCATCAAATGGGTTAAGAGGGTTTTTTTTTTCTGCTTCTATTTCCTGGAAGAGCTTATGGAAAATTGGTATTATTTCATTTTGTTTTTCCTTTATTTTTTCTAAAAAAAAAAAAGGATACATGTGCAGAACTTGCAGGTTTGCTACATAGGTATACGTGTACCATGGTGGTTTGCTGCACCTATTGACCCATTCTCTAAGTTCCCTCCTCTCATCCCCCATCCTCCAACAGGCCCTGGCGTGTGTTGATCCCCTCACTGCGTCCATGTGTTCTCAATGTTCAGCTCCCACTTATGAATAAGAACACGTGGTGTTTGGTTTTCTGTTCCTGTGTTAGTTTACTGAGGATGTTGGCTTCCAGCTTCAACCGTGTCCCTGCAAAGGACATGATCTAATTCCTTTTCATGACTGCATAGTATTCCATGGCATATATGTACCACATTTTTTTTATCCAGTCTATCATTGGTGGGCATTTGGGTTGGTTCCATTCCTCTATCTATCTATACATACATGCACACACATATGTATATATGTATGCAAATATATATTTGTATTTGTGTATATATACACAAATACATATATAAATATAAATACATATGTATAACATATACAAATATATATACCGTTATATACATATGTACATCATACAAATTTAAAGTCATACATGGTAATAAATATAACAGACAAAATAAACTTAGAGGTACTGTGAGGAAAGTTCTGTCTAAGAAAATAACACTTAAGCTTTGAAGTAGGAGTAGGCAAGATAGAAGAGGGGAATAAATGTAAGGAAATGGAACCATTATCTAAAAGGACCCTCAAAAGGATACAAGTTTGTTGTGCTCAGTGAACTGATAAAAGGCAATGTGAGCACCTTGCCTCACACTGGGAAGCTGGCACAGAAAATCTGGGAATCATTGAGGCCATGTTAAGAATTTTAAATTTGCTAGAATTCAACAGTGTAACAATTTGGCTTTGTTTTCTTTTCAGAGGTTATTTTAGTTGATTCAATGTATATAGTAGATATGGGGTTTTGCATGTTATATAATTACCTCTTGTGAGTTTCGGCATTTTGTGCATTTTAAGAAATTTGTCTATTTAATTCATCATGTTTTTAAATTTTTGGGCATACAGTTGTTCAGAATATCTTATCTTCCTCTTAATATTCTGAACAACTGTATTCCCACAGATTTAAAAATATGATCAGCAGTGATTATTCTTTTTTCATTTGTCTGATTTCTTATTTTCTTGTTTAGCCCGGCTACAAGTTTATTAATTTAATGACTTTTTTTGTTTCATTTATTTTCTCTATAGCTTTCCTGTTTTCAGTTCCATTGATTTTTGTTGTGTTATATTTTCTTGACTTCTGCTTACTTTTGGCTTATATCTCTGTCATTCCTCTAGCTTCTTAAAGTGAAAGTTTAGAATCTTAATTTTTAAATGTTTCTTCTTTACTAAAGTACACATTCAATGCTATAAAATTCCCTCTCACCACTGCTTTTCTATCATCCAAAAAGTTTGGTAGGTTACATTTTCATTTTTATTTAGTTCAAAATATTTTTTCATTCATCTTGAGACTTCTTGTATCCGTGTGAAATTCAGAAGTGTACAGATTAATATCCAAATATTTGGTAATTTTCCAGTTCTATTCCTACTTTCCTATTCCTTGATTTCTAGTTTAATTCCATGTGGTATTAGAACATACTTCGTGATATTCTTTCCCTAATACAATATTAATCTATGGCTTTATTGTACAAAATATAGTCCGTCTTATTGAATTTTGCTTTGAGCTTAAAAGAAACTCTATTCTGCTTCTGTTGATGGAGTATTCTAAAAATGTCAATTAGAACAAATTGACTGATAGTTCTCTTCATTTTGTCTATATCCTTACTGACTTTCTGCCCACGTAATCTGTCAGTTACTGGCAGATGAGCCTTGACGTTTCAAAATGTAATAGTAAATTTGTCAATTTTCAGTTTTAGCAGTTTTTCCTCATGTAGTTTGATTTTCTTTTGTTAGGTGATGTTATGTTATCTTGGAGATTCAATCCTTTATAATTATTTTATGCCCCTCTTTATGCTAGATCTATTTTTGTTGTTCTGAAGTCTGCTTTGTCTGAAATAAACACAACTACTACACTTAAAATATAATTTGTGTTTGCTAATTGCTATAACTTTCTTCTGTTGCTAAATGGTATAACTTTCTCTATTCCTTTGCTTTTAATCGATCTGTATCTTTATTTTTAAAGTGGGCTTCCTGTAGACAACATATAATTGGGTTCTGGGTGTTTTTTTAATCCATTCTGATAATTTATTTTAATTTATGTAATTAGATAATTGTTATGTAAACTGATGAGTGAAATAGATTAATATCAACATATGTATAACTTCAATTGCACTTCTGTTTTTGTCTCCCAACCCCATTTATTTTCTTTGTCTAGTCTAAATTGAGTGCTTTATATGATTCAATTTTGCCTCATCCGTTAGCCTGTTGTTATTATTATTATCATTTTACTTTTTGAGTGGCTGCCCTGATCATTTATAATATATATTTTCTACTCATCTCAGTTTTCAAATAATACTGTCCCACTTCATGGGTAGTGCAAGTACCCAATAACAAAGAATTCCCATTTTCTCCCTCCTATCTTTGTGACAATGTTGTTGGCTATACTCACCCAATACATTTTTATTATAATTACTTTAAATAGTTATTTTTTAAATGAATTTTTAAAAATAAAAGATTTCACCTTCATTTATTCTTTCTCAGATGCTTTTTTTTTCTTTATGTAGATACCCGTTTCTGACATCTATTGATTTTCATTTCCTGAAGAACTCCTTTTATTTTTCTTGCGGGGTAGATCTGATGGCTGTGAATTCCCTCACTTTCTGTTAGTCTCAGAAAGCCTTTATTTTTCCTCCATGTATGAAAAATACTTTCACTGAATATAGAATTCTAGGTAGGCAGGGATTTTCTTTCAATACTTTTAATTATATCACTCCACTTTCTCAACATTTACACTCTTCCTGACGAGTAGTCTTTTGTGATGTTTATCCTTGTTCTTCCATTTGTAAGGTGTTTCTTTTCTCTAGATACTTTCGAGACTCTGTCTTCAGTTTTCTGCAGTTGGAATATGACATGCTTAGGTGTGGTGGTGGTGGTGGTGTGTGTGTATGCGCATGCGTTTTTCTGCTTGGTATTCTCTGAAATTCCTGAATTCGTTGTTTGGTCTGCCATTAATTTGAGGACACTCTCAGTCATGATTACATTAACTTCTTTAGTTGTATTCTCTCTTTCCTTTCCTTCTGGTACACCAATTACTTGTATGTTTTGCTTTTGAAGTTGTCTCACAGTTCTTAGGGGTTCTGTTATGTTTTATTCATTCATATTTCCTATGCATTTAGTTTGGGAAGTTTTTATTGACCTATTGTCAAGCTCACTGATTCTTTCCTCTGCTTTTTGCATGTACCAATGATTCCATCACAGGCATTTCTCATTTCTGTTATATTTCCTTTTGATTTTTACAGTTTCCATCTTGCTTTTCCTTTTACACATCTATGCCTACATGTTGTCTACTCTTTCTATTAAAGAATAAAGATTCTCGTATGCTCATCATAGTTATTTTAAAGTCTGTCTGATAACTCCAATGCCTGTATCATATCTGCATCTTTTTCTGATGATTTAATTATCTCTTCATATTGTGTTTTTCTTGTCTTTTGGCAGGCCTTATAATTTTTGTTGTTGTTGTTTAAAACCAGGTATATTGTATCAGATCATTGAAACTGAGTTACGTAGGCCTCTTGCGTGAGGGTTTATGGTCATCAAGTTAGGAGTTAGGCTGTGCTTAATGTGTGCCGTAGCCATAGGTGTCAGAATTCACATTCCGCTTGTGTCCTAGTTTTGTTTTCCTCTTGACTTTGGGCTTTTCTAAGCACTTCTTCTTAGAGAGACTATGAGCTCTTTCAGCTCAGATTCATGATTATACTGGAGCCCTGTTGGTGTGACAGGAAGTTTTGGGGGAGGGAAAGTATTCTATAATCTTCTGATTAAATCTCACTATTGTAATGTAGTGTAGTGTGTTGATGGAGTATAATATGCACAGATATATTTCTGGTAATATGACTGTTCTTTCTCTCCAGGAGCCTTTTCTCTGCCCCAGCTGCAGCAATGCCAATGTGGTTTTTGAAATCCTGGCCCCAGTTTAGTGTCTTTTCCCTTCCTTAGATGACACAGGAAGGATAAAGGGGGCTGGAGAGCGAGACATGCCCTTAAGAGTCTTTTCTTCTGGAGGATACATCTTTTCTATGCAGGGGTCTCAGGGCTTATTTCAAAATGATTACACTTCCTTTCCTGTTGTTAAAACCACGACTAGATATTTCTCCAATCTTTAATCTGGGAATCCTGTGGTGTTCCTGTAAGTAAAATCCACAAAAATGTGGGGCCCTTCCCTCAGACTGCAGCTTCAGGGATTTCTTACCCACATAGTAGTCCATATTTAACCTCCATCATTTTGTCAAAATTGTCATTTACATGTTCCTATCAGTTTATGTTTCCTGAAGTTATTGCCTCAGGTAAGCAGATCTCAGCTGCATATCACTAAATGATCCTTTCTCCCCAGATTTTGGGATGGTGGTTTGTCATGCAGTCTTTGTCCTCTAATGGGTCAAAGAAAAAACATTGATTTCCAATTTGTTCAGCTCTATCTTATGGTAATGATGGGAAATACAACTTTCAAGCCATCTGCATGTCAGAGCTGAAATTTGAAGTTCATTGCTTTATTTTAAATGAAATTATTATTTTGAGATATTTGTAAATACACATGCAGTCTTAAGAAAAGAGGGCTAAGAATCTCTCACTCAACATTTTGTAAAACACTTTTGCATGATGTCACAACCAGGATATGATGATGATATAAGCCACTTATTTTATTCAGATATGTCCAGTTTTACTTCTACTCATTTGTGTTTGTATGTGTTCATGTATATGTGTGTGTGTGTGTGTGTGTGTGTGTATGTGTGTGTAGTAAACTCTATGCAGTAGTCTCCCCTTATCCCTTGTCCATGGTTTTGCTTTCCGTGGTTTCAGTTACTGTGGCCAACCTTGATTTGAAAACATTAAATGGAAAATTCCAGAAATAAACAATTTCATAAGTTTTTTAAACTTTATTTTAGGTTCAGGGATACATGTGCATGTTTGATATATTGATAAGTTGCATATCACTGGGGGTTTGGAGTACAACTGATTTTGTCACTAAGGTAGTAAGCATAGTATCAAGCCTACTTGATCATGGTAGATTACCTTTTTATTGTGGGACTGGATTTGATTTGCTAGTATTTTGTTGATTATTTTTGTGTCTACATTTATCAACTTCATCCTGAAGTTTTCTTTTTTTGTTGTGTTTCTGCCAAGTTTTAGTATCAGGATGATGTTGACCTCATGGAAAGAGTTAGGTAGGAGTCTCTCCTTTTCAAGTTTTTGGAATAGTAACAGTAGGAATGATAACCAGCTCTTCTTTATACTTCTGGTAGATTTCGCTTGTGAAATCATCTGCTCCTGGGCTTTCTCTTGTTGGTAGGCTTTTCATTATCAATTCAATTTCAGTTCAAATTTGAATTACCAGTTCAACTTATTATCATTCTGTTCAGGGATTCAATTTCTTCCTGGTTCAATCTTGGGAGATTGTATGTTTCTGGGAGTTTATCGATTTCTTCTAGGTTTTCTAGTTGGTGTGCATAGACATGTTCATAGTAGTCTCTGAGGGTTTTTTGTATTTCTGTGGAGTTGGTGATAATGTCACTTTTGTCATTTCTGATTGTGTCTATTTAAGTATTCTCTCTTTTATTCTTTATTACTCTAATGGTCTAGAAATCTTATTTATTCTTTCAAATAAAAAATTTCTGGATTCATTGATCTTTTTTTATGGTGTTTTGTGTCTAAATTTCCTTTCAGTTCAGCTCTTATTTTGGCTATTTCTTGTTTTCTGCTAGCTTTGCAGTTGGTTTGCTCTTGTTTCTCTAGTTCCTCTAGGTGTGATGTTAGGTTGCTAATTTGAGAACTTTCCAACTTTGTGATGTGGGCATTTAGCGCTATAAACTTCCCTCTTAATACTGCTTTAACTGTGTCCCAGAGATTCCAGTATGTTTCATCTGTGTTCTCATTAGTTTCAAAGAATTTCTTGATTTCTGCTTTAATTTCATTGTTTACTCAAGTCATTCAGGAGCAGGGTGTTTAATTTCCTTGTAATTATATAGTTTTGAGCAATTTTCTTAGTATTGATTTCTATTTTTAATTGAGCTGTGGTCTGAGAGTGTGTTTGGTATGATTCAAGTTTTTCTGAATTTTCTGAGAATTGTTTTATGGCTGTGTGATCGATTTCATAACTTTTAATAGCATGCTGTACTGAGTAGCTCAAGGAGATGTTGCTCCATCCTGCTCCATTTCTGTCCAGCATATCCACACTGTATACATGCCACAGGCCCATTACTTACTTAGTAGCCATCTTGATTATCAGATTGAATGTCAAGGCACTGCAGTACTTGTGTTCAAGACATCCTTATTTTACTTAGTAATGACTCAAAAGAAACAGAAAGGAAAATATTACATGTTCTCATGTAAAAATGGAAGCTAAATAGTGTGTACACATGGATGTAGAGTGTGGAATGACAGACAATGGAAACTGAAAAGAGTGGGAGGATGAGATGGGGTAGAAGATGAGAAACTATTTAATGGGTAAAATGTACATTACCTCAGAGATGGATATGCTGAAAGCCCTCATTTCACCACTTTGCAATATATCCACATAACAAAATTATATTTGTATGCCATAAATTTATAAAAATAAAATAATTTTTTAAAATTGTCCCGGAGTGCAAAGGTGGTGATGCTGACATGTTGTTATAACTATTCGATTTTGTTATCAGCTCTTATTGTTGATCTCTTACTCTACCTAATTTTAAAATTAGGTAATCTAATTTAAATCTTCCAGGAAAATTTATGTACATTGTGTGTTGTGTGTGTGTGTGTGTGTGTGTGCGTGTGTGTGTGTATGTTTTCATTATTTCTGGGCTACATATTGACAAGTACAATTGCTGGGTTTTTGTTAAATGCATGTTTAGTTTTATATGAAACAGATATTTCGGTTTACCAGAGGGGCTGTGCACTTTTACCTACCCATGGGGATTTTTGGGTGATCATGATCTAGTTTCTTTGTGTCCTTGTCAGAATTTGATGTTTTCCCTGTTTCTTAATAGGTCTGTGGTGATATATCATTGTAATTTTAGTTTGCATGTTCTAATGGCTAATTAAGGTAAATGTATGCCACCTGCTTATCTGCCAATGACATATTCTATTTGATCAGTTTATGTCTTTTGTCCATTTTTGAAGTTTATATACAACTTATTTTATACTTTGTTGGATTTGTTTTAAACTAAGGATATCTTGCTTTCCTCTATATTGCTGAAGAACAATTTCATGGAGTATAGAATTTCTTGGTGACAAGTCTTTGTTTCTAGTGTCTGAAAAGCATGTGCTCCTTCCTTTTCTCTTCCATGGGTTCAAAGGAGAATTTGACCACCATTTAAACTTATGTTCTTCTATAGGTAATGTGTCATTTCTGTATGATTGCTCATATAGTTTGTCCTCATTTTTAGATTCCAAAACTTTAATTGTAGTGTGTCATAGTGTGGATTTCTTTGGATTTATTTTACTGAGAATTTTGCCAGCTTGTTGTATTATAGACTTATGCCTTTTCCTAAATCAGGGAAGTTGTAGTCATTATTTCTTTGATTAATATTTTAGCTTCATGTTCATTGTCCTCTTTTCTGGGACTCCAGTGATACATAACTTAGCTCTTTTATTCTTGTCCCAGACATCCCTGAGTCTCTATTCACTTTTCTCTATCTTCTTTACATTGTTTCGATGAGATAAATTCTATTGATACGTTCTCAAGTTTTCTAATTCTATCATCATCTCTACTGTATTATGAAGCCCATCTACTTTTCCACTTTGGTTTTTATATTTTCAGGTCAGTTTCTACCAGGTAAAGTTTTAAAACTTTTCAGTTATTTTATTAGTTTATTTCTATATTTCCCTTTCTTATAATATTTAATTCTTTGCTGAGATTATTTTAATTGTTTCAAAGACATTTATAATTACACTGAAAGCAATATTATGATGAATTTTAAAAATCATTGTTAGGTAATCTAAATATCTGATTAATTTCTGTATTGGTAGAGATTGATTGTCCTTTGTTACTCAAATTGTTGCTTTCCTGACATAGAGTGATTCTATAATAAACTGTATCCTGGGCTTCTTTGATATTATTTTTAAAGACAATTTATCTCATTTAAATCATATATTTTAACATATTTTAATTAAAACAAAGAAGTGACCCTCTTTAGATTCATTGTGTATATTCTCATCTATTTTTGTGGGTTGCAGTTCCAATGGCAGTTTAGTTTTCTGAGCCCTTGTATGCTATTCTGCTCTACTTTGTTCTTCTGTCTGTGTTGAGCTACTGCTGTATCTTTACTAATGTCTCCTGCGCTGTGGAAGGCAATTCTCTGGACCATCTGTTGTTAGTACATGAAGGTAAGGACATGCTTAGCTCATAAGATTATCAGCATTTCCCCTGGCTTATTTTTTACCCACCTAGTTATGGAAGACTTCCCAGTATTTGCCATACTTGTTGGGATGGAAGTGTGGAGTGACTGTCTGTATTTTCTGCCGTCAGTTAGAGAACCAGGATCTGTGGGGACTCAGTGACTTTCTTTCCCTAGGTTGAGGTTTATGTGATTTCAGGGTTGGATCGCCTTCTGCTTTTGTATAAAGGAGCAGGAGATACCTGGATCTAGATCATCTTCTGCTGTTAGGTGGAGAAACAGTAGTCACTGAGATTGGGTGGTTTTCAGTTATTGAAGCTATAAGGCCTAGGTGGTATTCTCTTGCTGGTTTGAGAACTATGAGGTGCCAGAACTATCACCTGGTGTGGGGCAGAGGATGAATCAACCAGTCGAGGTTCCACCATTGCCACTCCAACTCAGTAGGGATCAGCCCCACTGTTGTCAGCAGGTATGGGTGAGGTATGTGCTGGTGCCTGAACTCTGCTGGTAACATGGCTATAGGCAGATCAGGCCTGCGGCTGCTGACACATGTCCAGCATGGGATGGATCAGGTCATCTGGGTTCCACTAGTGCTATTCTTGCTGGCAGATCAAGCCCACCACAGTTACTGAGTATAGGTGTCCTCATTAAGCAGCTTCTGGGCTTTCCCTTTGCTAATCCTTTAGACAGAGAGAGTGACATTTCCTTTTTTTTAATTTTTATGTCTGTTGGAGTTCTGAGTTGCAGATCTTTCTTGTGCCTAGTATAAGAAACATGGGAATTAAAACAAAACAAAGCAAAACAAAACAAAACAAAACAAAAACTAGGAACTCACTGTGGTGTCATTCTTTAAGCCCTTGGTTCATAGACCATGAACAGCCTAGCTTCTTTCCACCTTTTAGAGTCCTTTTATGAATGACTGTAGAATTATTTTCAGGGTATTCAGTTGTGCTTAGAAGGGAAGATCAGGGAATAGAGAATGTGTGCTATCATGCTCCAGAACTTTTTTTTCTTTTCTCTTTTTTTTTTTTTTTTTTTGATGGTCTCTTTACTGTCTATCAGGTTTTTATGTATTAATAGGTGTATTTGCCTTCCCGTTGTCCTTTGGTGTATTTAACCTTTTTCTATCCCAGGACCATAATTATTTTAATGAAAATGGTTTTGAAGTCATATCTCAATATATGTTAGGATAGTATCCATGTTCGGTTAGACTTTGTATTTACTGTGGATAAGGGAAATATACATAAATAATGTAAATCTACATATAGTAAATTATTTTCCCCAGGTAATAAGAGGTCTGAAAGATATCAAACCCTGACATTAATTCAGTAATTCTATAATGTCAATGTCAAGTTCCATGTGATTTTTTGGTTCTTTTCCACCTGGTGTTAAGATGACTGGTCAGTCTCCACCTCTGAAGTCGACAATTCCCAGAAGAGAACAAAGGACAAACCATTTTCCTGAGTGCATTTGTGATTGATTCCGGGAGTGGAATTAGACTTCCTGGATCAAAGTTGTCCTTTTTTGTTAATACTTTAAGTTCTAGGGTACGTGTGTACAACTTGTAGGTTTGTTACATAAATATACATGTGCCATGTTGGTTTGCTGCACCCATCAACTCGTTATTTATATTAGGTATTTCTCCTAATGCTATCCTTCCCCCAGTCCATCACCCCCCAAGAGGCCCCAGTGTGTGATGTCCCCCATGCTGTGTCCAAGTGTTCTCATTGCTCAATTCCCACCTATGAGTGAGAACATGTGGTGTTTAGTTTTCTGTCCTTGTGATAGTTTGCTGAGAATGATGGTTTCCAGCTTCGTCCATGTTCCTGCAAAGGACATGAACTCATCCTTTTTTATGGCTGCATAGTATTCCATGGCGTATATGTGCCACATTTTCTTAATCCAGTCTATCACTGATGGACATTTGGGTTAGTTCCAAGTCTTTGCTATTGTGAATAGTGCCGCAATAAACATACGTGTGCATGTGGCTTTAATGTAGAATGATTTATAATCCTTTGGGTATATATCCAATAATGGGATGGCTGGGTCAAATAGCATTTCTAGTTCTAGATCCTTGAGGAATCACCACACTGTCTTCTACAATGGTTGAACTAGTTTACAGTCCCACCAACAGCGTAAAAGGGTTCCTATTTCTCCACATCCCCTCCAGCACCTGTTGTTTCCTGACTTTTTAATGATCGCCATTCTAACTGGTGTGAGATGGTATCTCATTGTGGTTTTGATTTGCATTTCT
>NW_012108363.1:1699587-1710115 GCF_000951045.1 Mandrillus leucophaeus | reverse complement strand
TGCTGTTTTGGTTACTGTAGCCTTGTAGTATAGTTTGAAGTCAGGTAGCGTGATGCCTCCAGCTTTGTTCTTTTTGCTTAGGATTGTATTGGCAATGTGGGCTCTTTTTTGGTTCCATATGAACTTTACAGTAGTTTTTTTCCAATTCTGTGAAGAAAGTCATTGGTAGCTTGATGGGGATGGCATTAAATCTATAAATTACTTTGGAGAGTATGGCCATTTTTATGATATTGTTTCTTCCTATCCATGAGCATGGAATGTTCTTTGATTTGTTTGTGTCATCTTTTCTTTTGTTGAGCAGTGGTTTGTAGTTTTCTTTGAATATGTCCTTCACTTCCCTTGTAAGTTGGATTCCTAGGTATTTTATTCTCTTTGTAGCAACCATGAATGGGTGTTCACTCATGATTTGGCTCTCTATTTGTCTGTTATTGGTGTACGGGAATGCTTATGATTTTTGCACATTGATTTTGTATCCTGAGACTTTGCTAAAGTTGCTTATCAGCTTAAGGAGATTTTGGGCTGAGACGATGGGGCTTTCTAAATATACAATCATGTCATCTGCAAACAGGGACAATTTGACTTTCTCTTTTCCTAACTGAATACTCTTTATTTCTTTTTCTTGCCTGATTGCCCTGGCCAGAACTTCCAAAACTATGTTGAATGGGAGTGGTGAGAGAGATCATCCTTGTCTTGTATGGGTTTTCAAAGGGAATGCTTCCAGTTTTTGCCCATTCAGTGTGATATTGGCTGTGGGTTTGTCATAAATAGCTTTTATTATTTTGAGATATGTTCCATCAATACCCAGTTTATTGAGAGTTTTTAGCATGAAGTGCTGTTAAATTTTGTCAATGGCCTTTTCTGCATCTATTAAGATAAACATGTGGTTTTTTTTTGTCTTTGGTTCTGTTTATGTGATGGGTTACATTTATTGATTTGCGTATGTTGAAACAGCCTTGCATTGCAGGGATGAACCCAACTTGATTGTGGTGGGTACACTTTTTGATCTGCAGCTGGATTCAGTTTGCCTGTATTTTATTGAGCATTTTTGCATTGATGTTCATCAAGGATATTGGTCTAAAATTCTCTTTTTCTGTTGTGTCTCTGCCAGGCTTTGGTATCAGGATGATTCTGGCCTCATAAAATGACTTAGGGAGGATTCCCTCTTTTTCTATTGATTGGAATAGTTTCAGAAGCAATGGTACCAGCTCCTCTTTGTACCTCTGGTAGAATTTGGCTGTGACTTCTTCTGGTCCTGGACTTTTTTTGGTTGGAAGGCTATTAATTACTGCCTCAATGTCAAAGCCTGTTATTGGTCTATTCAGAGATTCAGCTTCTTCCTGGTTTAGTTTGGGAGGTTGTATGTGTCCAGGAATTTATCCATTTCTTCTAGATTTTCTAGTTGATATGTGTATAGGTGTTTATAGTTTTCTCTGATGGTAGATTGTATTTCTGTGGGATCGGTGGTGATATCCCCTTTATCATTTTTATTGTGTCTATTTGATTCTTCTCTCTTTTCTTCTTTATTAGTCTTGCTAGTGGCCTGTCAATTTTGTTGATCTTTTAAAAAAATCAGCTCCTAGATTCATTGATGTTTTTTGAAGAATTTTTTGTCTCTTATCTCCTTCAGTTCTGCTCTGACCTTACTTATTTCTTGTCTTCTACTAGCTTATTAAATTTGTTTGTTCTTGCTTCTCTAGTTCTTTTAAGCATAATGTTAGGGTGTCAGTTTTAGACCATTCCTGCTTTCTCTTGTGGGCATTTAGTGCTATAAATTTCCCTCTACACACTGCTTTAAATGTGTCCCATTGGTTTCAAAGAACATCTTTATTTCTGCCTTCATTTCGTTATTTACCCAGTGATCATTCAGGAGAAGGTTGTTTAGTTTCCATGTAGTTGTGTGGTTTTGAGTGAGTTTCTTAATTCTGAGTTTTTATTTGATTGCACTGTGGTCTGAGAGACAGTTTGTTGTGATTTCTGTTCTTTTACATTTGCTGAGGAGTGCTTTACTTCCAATTATGTGGTCAATTTTAGAATAAGTGCAATATGGTGCTGAGAAGAATGTATATTCTGTTGATTTTGGGTGGGGAGTTCTGTAGACGTCTATTAGGTCCCGGTGGTGCAGAGTTGAGTTCAAGTCCTGGATATCCTTCTTAACCTTCTGTCTTGTTGATCTGTCCAATGTTGACAGTGGGGTGTTAAAGTCTCCCATTATTGTTGTGTGGGAGTCTAAGTCTCTTTGTAGGTCTCTAAGGATTTGCTTTATAAATCTGGGTGCTCCTGTATTCGGTGCATATATATTTAGGATAGTTAGCTCTTCTTGTTGAATTGATCCCTTTACCATTCTGTAATGGCCTTCTTTATCCTTTTGATCTTTGTTGGCTTAAAGTCTGTTTTATCCAAGTCTAGGATTGCAACCCCTGCTTTTTTTTCTTTTTTTTCTTTCCATTTACTTGGCAGATCTTCCTGCAGCCCTTTATTTTGAGCCTATGTATGTCTCTGCACAGAAGATGAGTCTCCTGAGTACAGCACACTGATGGGTCATGACTCTTTATCCAATTTGCCAGTCTGTGTCCTTAAATTGAGGCATTTAGCCTATTTAGATTTAAGGTTAATATTGTTATGTGTGAATTTGATCCTGTCATTATGATGTTAGCTTGTTATTTTACCTGTTAATTGATACAGTTTCTTCATAGCATTAATGGTCTTTCAATTTGGCATGTTTTTGCAATGGCTGGTACCATTTATTCCTTTCCATGTTTAGTGCTTCCTTCAGAAGCTCTTGTAAGGTAGGCCCGGTGGTGACAAAATCTCTCAGCCTTTGCTTGTCTGTAAAGGATTTTATTTCTCCTTCACTTATGAAGCTTAGCTTGGGTGGATATGAAATTCTAGGTTGAAAATTATTTTCTTTAAGAATGTTGAATGTTGGCCCCCACTCTCTTCTGGCTTGTAGGTTTTCTGCAAAGAGATCCACTGTTGGTCTGATGGGCTTCCCTTTATGGGTAACCTGACCTTTCTCTCTGGCTGCCCTGAACATTTTTTCCTTCATTTCAACTTTGGTGAATTTGACAATTATGTGCCTTGGGGTTGCTCTTCTCAAGGAGTGTCTTTCTGGTGTTCTTGCTATTTCCTCAATTTGAATGTTGGCCTGTCTTGCTAGGTTGGGGAAGCTCTCCTGGGTAATATCCTGAAGTGTGTTTTCCAACTTGGTTCCATTCTCCCTGTCACTTTCAGGTACACCAATCAAATGTAGATTTGATCTTTTCACATAGTCCCATATTTCTTGGAGGCTTTGTCCATTTCTTTTTACTCTTTTTTCTCTAAACTTGCCTTCTTGCTTTATTTCATTAATTTGATCTTCAATCACTGATAACCCTTTCTTCCACTTGATTGAATCTGCTATTGCAGCTTATGCATGCATCACAAAGTTCTCATGTCATGGTTTTCAGCTTCACCAGGTCATTTAAGGTCTTCTCTACATTGTTTATTCTAGTTAGCCTTTCATCTAAGCTTTTTTTCAAGATTTTTAGGTTCCTTGTAATGGGTTAGAACATGCTCCTTTAGCTCAGAGACATTTGTTATTACTGACCTTCTGAAGCCTACTTTTCTGTTATCTTGTCAAAGTCATTCTCCGTCCAGTTTTGTTCCATTGCTGGGGAGGAGCTGTGATCCTTTGGAGGAGACGAGGCTCTCTGATTTTTAGAATTTTCAGCTTTTCTGCTCTGGTTTCTCCCCATCTTTGTAGTTTTATCTACGTTTGGTCTTTGATGTTGTTGACCTACAGATGGGATTTTGGTGTAGAGGTCCTTTTTGTTGATATTAATGCTATTCCTTTCTGTTTATTAGTTTTCCTTCTAACAGTCAGGTCCCTCAGCTGCAGGATTGTTGGAGGTGTTGGAGGTTCACTCCAGACCCTGTTTGCCTGGGTATCATCAGCAGAGACTGCAGAACAGGAAATACTGCAGAACAGCAAATATTGCCGCCTGATCCTTCCTCTGGAAGCTTTGTCCCAGAGGGGCACCCGCCTGTATGAAGTCTGTTGGCCCCTACTGGGAGGTGACTGCCACTTAGGCTACACAGGGGTCAGGGACCCACTTGAGGAGGCAGTCTGTCTGTTCTCAATGCTCAAACGCCATGCTGAGAGAACCACTGTTCTCTTCGGAGTTGTCAGACAGGGACATTTAATTCTGCAGAAGTTTCTGCTCCTTTTTGTTCAGCTATGCTCTGCCCACAGAGGTGGAGTCTACAGAGGCAGTAGACCTTGCTGAGCTGCAGTGGGCTCCACCCAGTTCGAGCTTGCCAGACACTTTGTTTACCTAATCAAGCCTCAACAATGGCAGATGCCCCTCCCCAAGCCTGGCTGCAGCCTCACAGGTTGATCTCAGGGTGCTGTGCTAGCAGTGAGCAAGGCTCTGTGGGCATGGGACCCATCACGCCAGACACGGGAGATAATCTCCTGGTCTGTCAGTTGCTAAGACTGTGGGAAAAGTGCAGTATTTTGGTGGAAGTGTCTCATTTTTTTCAGATACAGTCTGTCACAGCTTCCCTTGGCTAGGAAAGGGAAATTCCCTGACCCCTTGTGTTTCCCGGGTGAGGTGATGCCTCACCCTGCTTTGGCTCACTGTCCGTTGCCTGCACCCACTGTTCAACAAGTCCCAGTGAGATGAACCAGGTATCTCAGTTGGAAATGCAGAAATCACCCGTCTTCTGCAGACCGGAGCTGTTCCTATTTGGCCATCTTGGAACAGGATCCCCAGGTGGTCTCTGGACTTTCTACTCCCATCACAGAAGGTAGCTGGATCAAAGGTTTTATATGTTATGTATGTTACCAGGTTGCTTTAGAAAACACCATTTTAAATATTTAATGTATAGGCATTTTCCTCTCTATATTCCTGATAGCAATACATTAATAAGTATGTTTATTTTTACAAGTTTTTCAGTGATAAATGTAATTTTTTTTCAGCCTAATTTGCATGTTTTCTGATTATTAGTGATTTTGGCATCAATTCCTCTATTGCTTTTGGTCACTAGATATTCTTTTTCAGAAATTGCCATTTATTAATTTTAAGAATATTTAAATTCATTTCTCTGGATTTTCAAGGTATAAAACAACATCCTCCAAAGAAAAGTTTCTTATTTTTCTATTGTTTGTACTAGTTACTTACTTTCTAGGTAAATTTTTATAATCTCTAACTCAAATTCCAACAATTATTTTCACTATTTATCTGAAACCGTTTTAGAATTTTATTAAGATAATAAATAATAAACTTTATTATTAGTTTTAGAATTTTATTTTTTAAGGTAATAAATAATAAATTTTATTATTTATTATGTAATGGATTTTTAAAAGTTAGAAATATTTGGTATTTTTAATCAAAGTCCTGCTCAACATCTACCAATGAATTTTTTGCATTGATTTATTAAATATTCATATAATGGATCGTTGATTAATTTCCTGATGTGGATTGCCTTTTCATTACTCTAATAAATTCTGTCAACATGGTTTATTATTCTATTGGGGTGTTATACAATTCTATCTACCAAACTTTATATTTGCTTTGTTCACACTAACCATTGAAAAGAAATTAAACTAATTTTGACAAATTTCAATACCAAAGTTTAACTAGATTCAGAATATGAATTGAGGAGTTTTGTATTTATTTTCCACTCTCTCTGTTATTTAATGCCCTACAATATTTTAAAAATCTTTTGATTTCTTTATTTTTCATATAATATATAAAATTCAACTCTAAAGTCATCTTTTCTTGTATCCTTTTTAATATTAAAATTCTAACCATATTTCTAATCATTATTTAATATACTCTAAGCAAGTTCCTTTTCTTCTTAAGCAATTTTGAGTTTTTTTAAAAATGGGGGACTTCCTAGAAAAATTAATTTGCTAATGATTTGTAGTGAGCTGTGTAATCCTAAGTTTGTCTTTAATTTCTTCTACAGTGGATCTTTTAAAGTGTCTCCATTGTGAGTATTATTATTATCAGTTTACTCAGGCATTCATCTCATTCCTTTTGCAGTTGTTTATTTCCCTGATAATGTGTGTTGTGATTTTTTTTTTTCTTTAGACAGGGTCTCGCTCTGTTGTTTATGCTGGAGTTCATTGGTATGATCATAGCTCACTGCAAATCATTAGCAAATTAATTTTTCTAGGAAGTCCCCTATTTTTTATAAGACCTCAAATCTGCTAACAAACTATTTCATGTAATGATTTTTTTATAATTAAATGTCCTTTTTTGTTCTTAACTTTCCATAATTTTACTTTTTATATTTTGTTTAAATACAAAAAATAAGTCTTGTTAATTTATCAAAATCTTTGTGTCTTATTTTTATTATTATTATTAAGTATTTTGGGATGTTTTCTGATTATTATTTTAATTTTCTTAGTAATACTTATTTCCTTTATGTGTCTTCTTTCTTTTTAAAAATGAAGAATTTAGAGCTGTGTATTTTTCTTCATGTACTGCTTTCACTGTGTCCCATAAAATTTGGTTATAAGGCTGGTAGTGATGCCTCATGCCTGTAATCCTAACACTTTGTGAGGCTGAGGCAGGCACATAGCATGAGGCCAGGAGTTCGAGTCCAGCCTGTGAAAAATGGTGAAACCCTGTCTTTACCAAAAATACGAAAACTTAGTCAGGTATGGGGGTGCATGCCTGTAGTCCCAGCTACTCGGGAGGCTAAGGAGGGAAGATCTCTTCAGCCTGAGAGGCAGAGGTTGCAGTGAGCTGAGAGATTGCGCCATTACTCCTGCCTGGGTGACCCAGTGAGATTCTATCTCCAAAAAAAAAAAAAAATTAATATAAAGTATTTTCGTTTTTATTTATATTTACTTACGTGGTTCAGAATATTCTTTTATTTTTCCCTTTTAATCAAGTATTCTAAAATTGTGATTCTTAGTTTCCAAGTTAAACATTTTCTTGCTTTTTATTATTTATCATTTTATTACCTTATTATGTTAGACTCATAGAATATAGTTTGTTAATGTCTTTTCATTAAAATTTCTCTTGAAATCAAATTTATGACAAAGAATTTAAAATTTTTAATGAATATAGGAAAATATGTTGTACTAATAAAAAAGTTTTAAAAGCTCCCTTATAGCTAGACAAATAGTATTATTTAATTCTTTTGTGTCTGTACTTCTATGTTTCTTATTAGATCCAATTCTGAGAAAAGTAAAATAAATTCTTGCATCCCTAATATCTACTTTTTTGTTCACACATAGTTTTTAAAGTTTTGCATTTTCATAAATTTTGTTTTAATCATTACAATGGTTTACTTCATTTTTTGTTGTACTAACTTCAAAATTCATGTTTTCTATATGAATGGTGCCACTTTTGTAATTTTGCTTACATTTGACTGTAATCTCTTTGCATATTCTTTTAATTTGAAACTTTGTATATATCTTCTCTTTTTGCATATACTCCTCTCAGCAATTTATAGCTGGAATTAGTTTTTAATCTCTATCTCTTACTGAAAAACTTTAATACTTGGTTTTTAATATAACGACTATAATAATTACACTTATCCTTTCAATCTTACAATATGGCTATTATTTCTCACCTTGTTTTGTCTTATTCTATTCCATTCTTTTGCTGTCTAATGAAGTTATTTCGCCCTTCTTTACCACGTAGATTCTATTATACCTTTCATTTTCTGTAAGGTTTATCTTCTCTTTCTCCTTTCTCCTAATAAGATATGTATAATTTCCCTTTTATTCATGAACCAAATAACGTTTTCCCCACTGAGAATTCTGAGTAAATAATATTTCATCTATTCTAATCTTATTGTCCTCAATAAGATCAATGAGCTAAGGGCTTGAGATGCTATACTTTTCATATTTTATCTTCTTCTTCCTCTTCTTTCTCCTCCTCATAATCAGACCTTTGGAATGATTTTATCTCTTCCTTTTCCTGTCAATTCTAATTCCATTCTATCTTTTAAGACAGTTTAGAAATAAATAGAATTTATCTTACAATGTATATATTCTGGTTTTCAAGAGTTCTTACATTGCAAGTTATATATTTTTATATTATTTTTACTGTACACTTTGAGGCATTTATTTTATTTACATTTTCTCTGCTAAGCCTCTAATGTAGTTCCTAGCTGTACCTGTTGTCTCTTTTATTTAATTTTGCTGATTTTTAAAATTTGAAATTGTTGTAAAGCTTCGGGAAATTTTTAAGTCTTTTATTTTCTTCTACAGTAGATCTTTTAAAGTGCTTCTATTGTTGTTACGGACTTACTCAGGTATTCATCTCCTTCCTCCACAGTTGTCTATTTCACTGAAGATGTTTGTTGTGATTTTTTTTTTTTTTGAGACAGAGTCTTGCTCTGTTGTCAGTGTTGGGGTTCACTGGTGTGATCATAGCTCACTGCAACCTCAAACTGCAGGGCTCAAGCCTTCCTTTTGCTTCAGCCTCCCAAGCAGCTACGACTACGGATGCAAGCCACCAAGCCATGCTAGTTTATCAAATTTTTTGTCAAGACAAGATATTCTATGTTGCCTGGGCTGATCTTGAACTCCTGGCCTCAAGTGATCCTTCCATCTCAGCCCAAAGTATTGAGATTACAGGTGTGAGCTACCATGCCTGGCTATAATTTTCGTTTTTGATCCTGCTCTCTCAGTTACTCGGTACATGTAGCATTCTTCCTAAGTTGACTCATGAAGGCTCAAGTCTGGTTGTTGTGGTATCTTTAGTGGTGGAAACTGTATATATATATATTTGTGTGTACAATAAATATATACATATATGTATGTATGTATTCTCTGACATAGTGTGTCATGTTGTATCTTTAGTGGTGAAAATCTTGTATATATGTGTATGTGTGTGTGTATAATAAATATATGCATATATATGTATGTATGTATTCTCTGACATAGTGTCTCATGATGTAAAGGTAGGTGGCCATTTCTCTGCTGATGCACCTGGGACAAGTTTTTCCACTCTGTTTTTCTGCATGATCTGAGCCTCAGACCATTGCTTCAGCTGCTCATGGCCTCCTTTGTGGAAGTAAGCATGACAGCACATTCGTGTGTGATGACAGGAACCTCTCTCGAACCTCTCTGTGGAGGTTTCTGTATTCAGCAATGCTATGCTCCTCAGGGATTGTCCACCTTTGGGTACCGGTGCCTGCATCCCGGTGCTGCTGTGCAGCTGGCCGCCCATGGTATGAAGGAGTGGCCCATACATTTTCGTCCCTAGCTAATCCCAGGGCTTTAGCCACATATAATTACTCTTAGGCTCAAGCATTAATTTGGCTCAAAGGAAACAAGAGGTCTGAATCTAGGCACTATGTTCTCAGGAAATCTCTGAGTTCCCTGTGTCAACAATTACATGTTTATATCCAGTATTGTCTTTCATGCTTCTTTCTGCTTAACAAAATTATTTATCTACTTGAGGATACTTTATGCTTGTTTAAATTTATTGATCAGTCAGTTATGTTAATTTTGCCTTCATTGGCATGAGATGTTCAGTTTATTGTCCCTCTTATTACATCTGTCCTCCTCAAATATCATTATTTTTGCCTGAGTTTTTATTTTCCCCAAGGGTATAAGCTATCTTTCTGGTAAAGTGTGTGGAATGGAAAAACCAAGGCCTGGGCTTTAGTTTGTATAGTATCCTGTGATAGTACTGTGGCCACAATGGAGCAAAGAGCTCCAGGTGTCAAGGTCTGGACTTGGCCATCCCTGCTCTATGTGACCCTTCTCTTCTGGGAAGCTCTCTACTCTTCTGACATTGGCATTACTCTCTTACAGTAGCTTTTCTCCTTAGATTGTGTTGCTTAGTTAGAGCAGTCTAGAGACAGAGGCAGGAAGGAAGAATGTTCATAGAACAGCAGATATAGCTGCACCTGTTGTATCTGTTTCATAGCTAAGCTGGACTCCTACAACTTTCTTATGATATACTGTTGATCCTAGTAGCCCTGGCCTGGAGCTGCTGTTTTGCAGTTTTAAAATGGTAAAGAAGCAGGCAATGATCCAATCAGGGGAATATGACAGAGAAGCAGAAGTACAACTCAAAATGCTAAATTCAATGGTTAATGGGAAAATATAGGAAATGGTATAGGCTGACGATACCCAAACCGATCAATCCACCTTAGCATCACTAATGTGAGACAACCAGGCCCAATGTGCCTCCTGATACAGTGTTGTAAAAGCATATAGCACCACTCAAAATATTTTTTTCTCAAAAGAATTAAACCTATGTATGAGTCTCAAAATTTAACTTTTGGTTTATGAGAAAAAATAGGAGTTGAAGAAATAAGTTAAATGACATCTCATCTACCAATTGGACAAATCAAGAACGTGAAACTTTCTATAAGACTTAATATATATTTATAAGAAATATAGGAAATGAAAGAACAAGTTAAATGGCATCACTCCAAGCAGATAAATCGAGAACATGGAACTTTCTATAAGATAAATAACTTGACTTCTTCATCAAATAAATGTAATAATAAAAAGTGAGTAACTCTTACAGGTTTTTTTTCTTTTTCTTCTTTCTTTTTTTCTTTT
>NW_012108363.1:1693994-1699537 GCF_000951045.1 Mandrillus leucophaeus | reverse complement strand
ACATGGAACTTTCTATAAGATAAATAACTTGACTTCTTCATCAAATAAATGTAATAATAAAAAGTGAGTAACTCTTACAGGTTTTTTTTCTTTTTTTTTTTTTTTTTTTTTTTTTTTTTTTTTTTTTTTTTTTGAGACTGGGTTTCACTCTGTCACTCAGGCTGAAGTGCAGTGGTACTTTGTGCTAGGAAAGGTTGAGATGGGAGCCTAGACTTCCACCTCACCAAACTGTAATGAGTGAACCAATCTGGGAGGTGTCAGAGAAAGCCAAGTTGGTAGCAGGGTCAGTAACAAGAAGACTTTCTCGTTGTGCCAGTGAGAAGCTTCTACCTGCCAGCCTTCTTCCACTGAAGTGACATTAGAGGGGACCTAGTGAAAACTGCAACTATTGTCACTACCCAGTACTAAATGCAGACATTAGAAAGATGAAAACCTCAAATTAGTAAACTAAATTTTCATTTGAAGAACTTAGAAAAATAAAAACAAAATAAACCCAAAATAAGCAGAAGGAGCAAATAATAACAACAAGAGCAGAGATTAGTAAAGTTAAAAATGAAAACCCAACGGGGAAAATCAATAAAGAGTCATGTCTTTGGAAAGATCAGTAACTTTAACTAAAATCTAGGAAAACTGACAAAGAATAAGGGAGAAAACACACAAATTATTTGTTACAAAAGAGGGGATATCAAACAGACTCTGCAACCGTCAGAAAGATAACAGAGACTACAAGCAACTCACCTTCATAAATTTTACAACTTAGAAGACATGGACCAATTCCTCCAAAAACACATACTACCATAACTCATCCATTACAAAACAGATAATATAAGTAGCCCTAGAACCACTAAAGAGTTTAAATTTTTAATATAAAATTCCTCCAAAAAGAATCTTTAGGCAGAGTGGCACTGAATAATTCTACCAAAGAATTGACACCAATTTTACATAATCTTTACCAAAAAATAGAAGATGAATGAAGACTTACTAATTTCTTTCAGCAACCTAAAAGTACCTCATTAACAAAATCAGAGAAAAGTAATATGAAAGAAAGAGAGAAAGCTACATACAGATCAATATCACTCATGAATATAGATGTAAAAGTCAAAACAAATAATTAGCGAATATAATTTAGCAATACATAAAAATAATCAAGACCATGACCAGTTAGGGTTTATTTCAAGGATGAATGTAGGTTCCATATTCAAAAATCAATCTGTGCAATCCACCATACTAATAGACTGTAGTAGAAAACACACATGATCATATTAACTGATGGAGAAAAAAATAATGTGACAAAATCCAACACTCATTCATGACAAACACCCTTTGAATGTAAAAGTAGACAGGAATTGTCTCAACCAGTGGAGAAGATACTACAAAACACCTCAGCTATCCTTATATTTATTGGATAAAGTTTTCCCCTCAGTTTGGAGACGGAAAGGATATTCACTCTCACCACTCTTATTTAATATGGTGATGAAAATTCTATTCAGTGCAACAAGGCAAGAAAAGAAAACAAAAGATATATGGATGGGAAAGGAAGATGTGAAACCATGCCTATTTCCAGATGACAGGATAGTCTATGTAAAAAGTCTCAAAGAATCTACAAAAAACCTGAGAATTCATGAGTTAAGCAGTCACAGAACACAAGATTAACATTCAAAAAGCAATTGCTTTTTAAAAATACAACAGCATTTAACATTAATACAGATATTAAAATGTAGTATTATTCTTAATTTCTCAAAATGTAAGTACTTAGCACTAAATCTACTAAAAATGTTCAGGACTCATGCTGAAAAGTACACAACTCTGATGAAAGAAATCAAAGATCTAAATAAATGGAGGGACATAGAGTTTTCAAGGATTTGAAGGCTCAACATAAAGAATTAGTTCTCTCTGAACTCACACAGAGATTTAAGAAAAAATCATATAAAATCTTAGCAATAATTTAATAAACATAGACAAGCTTATTGTAAAATTTATATAAAAAACAAATAAACTAGAATAGCTAAAGCAATATTGAAAACAAGAAAATAAAGTGGATATAGTCTACCTAATTTCAAGACCTAATATGTATACAAGTGTAGTAATCATGACTGTATGAAACTGCTGGAGAGATAGACACATACATCAATGGAACAGACTAGGAAACCTGGAAATAGACCCACAGATACAGCCAACTGATTTTTGAAAAGATGTAAAAACAATTCAGTGAAGAAAATATAACATTTTCAATAAATGGTGCTGGAGCAATTGGACATCAATAGGGAAAAACTGAAATTTTATCCACAACTCATGTGTTATACAAAAATTAGTTCAAAGTAGAGCACAGATTGAAATATGAAATGTACAATTGTGGAAGTTAAAAAAATAGGAGAAAATCTTCAAGCATAGGGCTAAACAAATATTTCTTAAACTCGAAACCAAACACTCAATCCATGGGGAAAAAAACAGTATATAACTTGGACTTCCTCAAAACTAAAAATGTTTTTGTGTAATAGACTCTGTTAAGAAGATGAATGGACAAGTTAAACACTGGCAGAAAATATTTGCAAACCACATATCAGAAAAAAAGAATACTATCTAAACTATATAAAGAACTCTAAAAAATCTACAAGAAAAAAACTCAAGCAATCTAATTAGAAAATAGGCAAAAGACCTGAACAGACATTTCTCCAAAGAGGACAGATAGATGGCATGTAAACACGTGAAAAGATGTTCAACATCATTACCCATTAAGAAAAATTAGATTAAAACTGAGAGGTGAAGCCAGCTGGACTTCTTAGGTCAAGTGGGGACTTGGAGAAATTTTGTGTCTAGCTAAAGGATTATAAAAGCACCACTCAACACTCTGTAAAAACGCACCAATCAGCACTCTGTGTCTAGCTAAAGGATTGCAAATGGACCAATCAGCACTTTGTAAAAATGCACCAATCAGCACTCTGGGTCTAGCTAAAAGATTGTAAATGCACCAATCAGCACTCTGTAAAATGGACCAATCAGCAGGATGTGGACACAGCCAAATAAGTCAGCAGAGGCAACCCGCTCAGGTCCCCTTCCACTCTGTGGCAGCTTTATTCTTTTGCTCTTCACAGTAAATCTTGCTGCTGCTCACTACCTTTATGAGTTGTAACACTCACCATGAGGTTCTGCGGCTTCACTCCTGAAGTCAGCAAGACCGCAAACCCACCAGGAGGAACAAACAACTCTGGACGTGCCACCTTTAAGAGCTGTAACACTCACTGTGAAGGTCTGTGGCTTCACCCCAGAAGTCAGCGAGACCACAAACCCACCAGAAGGAAGAAACTCCGGACACATCTCAACAGCTGAAGGAACAAACTCTGGACCCACCATCTTTAAGAACTGTAACACTCACTGCGAGGGTCCGTGGCTTCATTCTTGAAGTCAGCAAGACCAAGAACCCACAGTAAGCTATCACTACACATCTGTCAGAATGGTTAAAAATTAATATTCACAAATAGTGACAACATCAAATATCGGTGAGGATGCAGAACATCTGAACCAGTCATACATTATTGCTAGGAATGTAAAATAGTACAGACTCTCTAGAAAACAGTTTGGTGGTTCCATTAAAAACAACAACAAGCATACAGCCCAGCAGTTGCATTCCTGTGGCATTTATCCCAGAGAAATGGAAACTTATGTTCACAAGGAAACCTGCACATGAATGTTTATAGCTGATTTAGTTGTGAAGGCTATAAGTTTGAAGCAACCTCATTGTTCTTCAACTGGCAAATATTTAAACAAGCTGTGATCCTACAAATCTTGCATTACTACTTGGCAATAAGAAGGAAAAAAAAATATTGATGAACTTAATGACCTGAATAATCTGCAGAAAATTATGCTGAGTGAAAAACAGCCAATCTCAAAAGGCTATATACACTATGGTTTAATTTAGATGACATTCAAGAAATGACAAGATTTAAAAAAATAGAGAACAGATTATTATTTTCCAGGTGTTAAGGAGGGGTTGGAGAAGGGAAGGGAGCGTGCCCTCAAAAGGGCTACATGAGTGATGCTTGTGGTGATAGAGATGTTCTGTCTCTTCAATTCATCAATGTCAGTATTGTGATATTGCACAGTAGTGATGCCACACATTCCCATTGGGGGAAGCTTGGTAAGGAGCACACAGATCACTCCGTATTATTTCTTATAACTCATGTGAATCTATGGCTATCTCAAAACAAAAAAGTTAATTAAAAAAAAAAGTCAAGAAATATGTCACTCAAATGCAATATATGAATTCTTAGGATCCTGACTTAAAAATCAAAAAGCAAAATACTTCTCAAAGGGTTTGGTGACAGTTAAGTAATTTTAATATAGAGTAGTTATTGGATGATACCAAAAGAACTAGTGTAATTTTATTAGATGTGGTAATGGCAGTATGGTTATGAAATGAAAAACAGTCAGGGGTTATGTAGTCAAGAAGCATATTGCAGTACTAGGGTGAAATGAAAGTTACTGGTTTGAAATACACTCGCGAAAATTATAAAATATATGTGGAGGGTTAGTTAAACAAGATTGAAAATATTTGCAATATAAGGTGGTATATAAACTATTTTCTAGTTTTGTGTATCTTTCAAACTTCCATTAAAAAAAACAACAAAAAAAAAAAACTAAAAGGAAAGATTGGATTACAGTCAATTCTCCAGTCACCCTGTGTCCCGGCTCACCTTTTTCCCCAGCAAAGTACAACTTTCTTCTTTCTCTAAAGTGGTTTTGGAGTCTTTATGTAAGTTTTGCAGATGCTCCCCTCCACATTTGTTTTAACCTGCTGTAATAGCTCTAGAATTGGACCGTGGCAGGCAGCCACAAACCTCTGTCCTTCTCTTTATTGCTGTACAGGCTCTCCTGTAACACCAGAGTGTGTTGAAATTTTTGGACTTTATTATTCTTAATTTTTCTCTTACCTTTTTGTTTGTTTGTGTAGTAATTTTGTTTCCCTGAAAGATTCCCTGAATTCAATCTTTAAGGTCACTACTTCTTTCTGTAATCAATGAGCTGTAGTCAATCAATTGGGTTTTATTTTAACTAAAATATTTTAAGTTTAGTATTTCTATTTAGCATTTTAAAATAGCAAATTGTAAACAAATAAGCAATAAATGAAATAATGGAACAATATTTCATTTTTATTTTATTGCTGTAGTGTCCACCGTTATTTCTCTGAGGTTGGATGTCATGTTAAATTTTCTGTTGTTTTGTTTTAGTAACGTTTTTTTCAAATCTTCATTCTTCTCTTTGTTAATTAGGTGACTCTGTTTCTTGGTTTTATTTTTCTACGTGAAAATGTGTTTTTATTTCTGCTGGTAGTATCACTTTAGTATTTGAGATTCCATTTTCCTGTGTCTAGTTTTAATTTCTGTTTACGAAATCCATAATCCTATCTTGTTTCTAATCTCCAATAATTTGTCGAGATTTCTTACTTGCTCATGGAGATTGAACTGGAGCATATGTGTCCAGACTACTTTGACCTTAATATCTCAATTCCTGTTGTGGAACTCTCTCTCTCTCTTTCGTATACACTA
>NW_012108363.1:1688175-1693944 GCF_000951045.1 Mandrillus leucophaeus | reverse complement strand
CCCCCACCCCCACTCTTACTTAGATGTAAAACTTAGGCCACAAATTAGGGTGTAGGAAAAGTTCAAACGTTTTCTACTACTGCATTTGATTTCCCCTTCAGTTATGCACTTTACTGGGTAAAAAAACCCAAATGTCAATGAAATCAGTCTCTCCCTATATTTAATGAAGTTATATCTGAATGATGAGTGTCTGGGGTAGTACCATGCTGTGAGGAAAGGAATGGGAGGTAAGCTTCTGACTCTTCTATACAAGTTGACTTCTGCTGCAATGTACTGTGGTTTATCATATCCTTTGTTTTATGCTCCAGTACTGTTTGATAGAAATATGATGCAAGCCATAACTATGAGCTGCATATGCAATTTTAAATACTGTACTGTCCAAATTAGAAAAATAAAAAGAACAGGTGAAATTTATTTTAATCATACACTTTACTTAACCCAATATGTTTAAAATATTATTTCAACAAGTAATCAATATAAAGTTAGGTTATATGTTTGTCATATTAATTCTTTGAGATCTGGTGTGAATTTTATACTTAGAACACTTTGTAATTCGCACAGGACACATTTTAGATGCTCAGTAACCACTTGTATTTAATGGCTCCCATGTTGGACAGCACAGGTTCTATCCATACAGACAGGTAAAACCTGCAGTGCCTCCTGTTTATTCCAGATCTGTTCTCTATAAGATATATTTCAGTTCTTCTAAGCCATTCAGGACTTTTTCCTTGTAGATGAATATATCTCCACGCCAATAGGGGTTTTCCTTAGGACAAAACTTTGATCGAAAGGTGATAGAAACTGAGGAATAGATAATATATAGAGTCAGAAACAGAACTTCCTGCTTCACCCTTTATTAGGACAGAGAAGAAATACGTTGATTGTTGATTATGGTATGGGAGGTTCAAGGAAGTAAACTAGATTATGGGTCTATCTTGAGGGTCCCCTGAAAGAGGTTTCAACTTCTGATTTTATCAATTTCATAGTCTAGTCATAGAAACAAGAATGTTAGAATTCCGGGGTAGATTGGGAACACAGGGGCAAAAACCCCATGTAATCCAGGTGAGTAGTGGAGCAGTTTCCCCTAGCCTACTGTAATACAGAAAAATGTTTCCACAGGTCTACAGAGGATTAGGGTTATAGCTGAGACGTTGATTTAGAAGCAAGTCATGGCACACCCTCTGGTGTTGATGCTCACAGAGGAATGGTTGGGCTGACACAGACTGCAACAGAGGCAGTCATGGAAAGATCATGACCCCCCCGACTCTCTGATCATTAAGCGAACCAGGAAAATCTTAAGACCAAATCTGGTAAAAACTTGGAGATTTATCCCTTAATTAACTGAGATTTCAATTTCTCTATATGGAAAAATGAGAATAACTAGAAATGAAGAAGAAGAGGAAAACAAAGTTACTGTCATCATATTCTTTATATCACACAACGAGTAGCTGAGTTTCCCAGAAAACTCTTCGTGATGTGTTCTGAAATGTATCCTTTTATATAGTCCTCTTTCATATTGAACCTGGACTGGACTGGTTACTCACTTTAGCCAATGAAATGGGACACAGATGACCCCATCTCAGTTCAAAGTCTGAATCTAAAACAGTCTGAAAGTATCTGCTTTAGTAATCTTGGCAGCCTTGAGCTACTATGTAAGAATTCTGGCTACGCTGCTGGGGGATGACATGCAAGGCATGGGGAGAGCAGAATCCGTGAGGACACATGGAGGTGGACCAGGAAACCCAGTAGATAGGACGAATCAAGGCCTTAGACGTATGACCTCAGTGAAGTGTCTCCAGCTGGCTCCTGGTTGTTTGAGTGATTCTTGCTGAGGTTCCAGAGGTGTGAATGAAAAAGCTATCTTGTCCTCATAGTCAACACGTGGAATGCACTAAGCAGTCTCTGATAAGCCCTGTCTGAAGTTTCAACCCAGGAATCATCAGAATAATGAAATTGTGGTTGTTTTAAGTCAATACACTTTGTGGTAGTTTGTTGCACAGGAATACACACCTAAAGAAACATGTTGATATTAAAACATTGTAATCGAGAAGAGTGGGTGGAATTGATAGTTAATAATATCTTCTCTCCTGTCACCTGTGCTACTGTTGCCTGTGGACCAGTATTAACTGTAAAACAGTATTAAAGCTAAGGATAAAAGTAAGCTTGTCTGTAGGTAATCCTGGCCAAAATACTCAGCAAACACGATTGCAATCTTGCAACCATATTCAGCTGATTGGAGAAAAGCTATCCTTTATGGCTTATTCCTCCAAAGAGTTGATCTGTGTCTCTATGAGGTAAATCATGTTCGCATGCACGCTGCGAAGAAGACCCTCTCCCTTGGAAGGAGGTTCTGTGATTTTTTTAGTCCTATCTATAATTGGTGACTCTGATATTATAAAGTGATTAAATACTCCAGTGCTTTCATCCCTTTGCCTTTCACTATTTAGTTTTTAAAATTAAATTTTAACTAAAAATTAGTTGTAAAACATCAGTCTTATCTAAAATAATGTAAAATCATGTAACAGATAATTTTTTTATTTGAAATCAAGCTAGAGTTTTTGGCTCCCATAATTTTCCTCTTGCTGCCTTCATGTAACATCACTGGAGTTGGAGACTATCACCTCCAGACATTTATTTTGATAATTTTTCTACATATATGTGAATCCACCAACCACATTCATTACTACTTTGTGCATTTTAAAATATTGAATAAATAACATTTTATGACATGTACTCATGCAGATATAGTTTATTTAAGCTTCTGTGTCATATTTTATTGTATTAATAAACCATATTTTGATTTTTTTCAGGCTCCTACTGAGTTATACTTAATATATTTCCACTCTTTCAATATATTAAGCACTGTGTAAATGAACATCTTTGTAACTGTCTAATCTTGCAAGTTCTTTACTGTTTTTCTACAAGAGACACCATTAAAGTAAAATTGCTCTGTCGTGGGTAAATTTATTTCAAATTGTTATTACCAAATGTCTTTTGAAAGGGGTTGTATCAATTTGCCAATAATATATTGGACAAATTTATTAGTAAGGTATAAGATAAACTTTCCCCCCAATATTCTATCCAAATTTAAGGTTTCAGGTACATTATTTTGTCAAACTGATGTATACAATTTTTCTTTAAATTGTCACTTTTAAAATTACTAATGTGGTTTGACGTAATTTCATATTCATTTGTTGTTTAAGGTCAATTGTATGTTTCATATAATGTATCTATTTTTCTATTGAATTATCTTTTTGATTTGTAGTTATTCTTATTTCTGAGTTCAAATTCTTTTCAGTTTAATGATTTGCAAATATCAGTCTCTGTATGTGGATTGAATTTTCAATTTGTTTTGACATACAGACATTTTATTTTATGGTTTATGATTTTAATCTCTTATTTACAAATTGTTCCCTATACTGAGAGCATAATAATTTGCTCTTGTGTTTCTCAAAAGTAATATTTAAATAAACTCTCAAGCACAGTGATGTTATTAATCCATCCATAAATGGTCATTGTATTTGGTGGGAGATACAAATCTAGTTTTATCTTTTTGTTCTTTATGGTTTGCAATTTTTCTGCATAACTTTATGCACGCTCTATCCTCTCTGTACATGTCTTTAATGTACCCCTATGCCAAGTAACTAAATGTATGTTTGTGTGTGTGTGTGTGTCTGTCTGTCCTAGATCCTACTGGTCTACCTTCTTGTCATTGCACTAATAGTACATTGTTTAAGAAAAAATAATATTTTATGATAAAAACTACTATATAGTAGGACAATTCCCCATTGTTTTCTTCTTCCAAATAATCTTGGTTTTTAGCGTGTCTACTTTTGTTTTGTGTTTTGTTTGTTTGTGAGACGGAGCCTTGCTCTGTTGCCCAGGCTGGAGTGCAGAGGCACAATCTCAGCACACTGCAACCTCCACCTCCCAGGTTCAAGAAATTCAATTATCCTGCCTCAGCCTCCCAAGTTCCTGGGATTACAGGTGCCTGCCATCATACCCGGCTAATTTTTGTAGTTTTAGTAGAAATTGGATTTTGCCACGTTGGCCAGATTGGTCTCAAACTCCTGACCTCAAGTGATCCACCTGCCTCAGCCTCCCAAAGTTCTGGGATACAGATGTGAGCCACTGCACCTGGCCATGTCTAATTTTTTTTGACAAAATCTTTGAGATTGTATTTGAAATACATTTAGGGATTAATTGATGAAGAGTTAACAAATTTAAGATTTAGGGTCCTTCCTTCCATGAACACATTTCCCAATTTGCTTATATCTACTTTTATTCATATAAAGTTATATAATTTTCTTAAAAATAATTTTGTGCATACTTTGTAAGATGTATCCTGTATGGGTATCTTATATATTTGTGCTATCTGAAAGAATACATTTTGAAACTTAATTATTTAATTTCTTCATTACTTTTATAGGAACCAAATTTATTTTTGTATATGTGTCTTGCATACAGTGATTTTACTTGAATCTCTTATTTGTTTTGCTTTTTTGTCTATAACTTCTGTTGACTTTATTTGTAGAAAATCATATCATCTCTTACTAATGACGGTTTCATTTTTAAATATTTAAATTTTATGCACATATGATTTGCTTTCATTGACTTTTCTTTCCAGTTTTCATCCATTCTGGATCATCAAAACCATTATCTCTTTTAATATTGGCTTTAGCCTATCATCTCTGTTTTCTCTTTTTAGAAGTCTTATTGACATATGTTGCGATATTTTATTTGTGTTTTAAAACATGTTATATTTTTCCTGTGATTTTTTTTACTATGACTTTTTTATTCATTAGTATTTCTTCCATATATAATATAATTTAGTCTAGAGATTTCTTTTTTTTTTGAGAGTATTCACTTATTTATCCATTTACATATACATTAAATATCTTTACTGTCCACAGAGTGTAAGGCATTGGAGATATATATTCTGCTCTAATGGAAATTATAGACGCTATAATTCTTTTTGTTGCTAAGTCTTTGCCCACAATTGCAATGATTTCCTTAAGAATATTTTGGACACGTATATCTTGGTTGAAAAGTCTGAAACATGCTAACAGTATAATAGCATTGCCAAATATTTATGTTGAGAGTTTATGTTAATTTGTATTCAATAGCTAACTTAAAGAACAAGGACTCTCTCCACTAAAATGTGTGTATTGCGTGTATGTGTGTGTGCGTGTACAAGCACGTATAGTCAGCCTTTTTTACTTTTCTTCTAAATATTCTTAAGCATTTTCTATACTTTTTTATTAGAGTACAGAAAAAAATCAATATTTAAATCAATATTTAATCAATCACTCTGGCTACTTCCTGGCAGTCTATATAAGTTTATTGGCAAAAATGTGACTGCTGGATTTCCTTGAGGGAGGGTTCCATTAATCCATGCTATTTCTTTGATTCTCCACAGCAAAGGTAATTTGCACTTGATAAGAATCTACAACTTTGTTGTAAGTCATAAGAGTTATTTCATTGATTTACTGGATTGAGACAAATCAAAATGAGAATCTAGGATTAATTCATTTGAAATGTATTGCCTGGCCATTATTTCAATTTAAAATAATTTAATATTAAAAGTTTGACATTTCTAAGTAAGTAAAATTCAGCCTCATTTAAAAATGTTGTCAAGGCCAGGCGTGGTGACTCACGCGTGTAATCCCAGCACTTTGGGAAGCCAAGCGGGGCAGATCACGAGGTCAGGAGATCGAGACCATCCTGGTTAACACCGTGAAACCCCGTCTCTACTAAAAATACAAAAAA
>NW_012108363.1:1644583-1688110 GCF_000951045.1 Mandrillus leucophaeus | reverse complement strand
AAAAAAAAAAAAAAAAAAAAAGTTGTCAAGTGGCTATTCCTTAAAATTCCACCTGAACGGCTAAGGTGTTACATCATGAGGATATGGGTTGTTTAAACAAGGGCTGAGAAAAAATACGTATATTTATTAGAATACATATCTCTTGAAACACATTTTTAATATTTCTATACATTTTTATTTAAAGAATAAATTAAAAATACTTCTCATGGTTTGAGGACAGAATAAGACCAAACTAGCTGCTCTATAAAATCTATAAATTCCGTATTAGTGGATTCCAGCTGGATAAACTGCGGGGCATCTCGATTCCCCAATGTTTCCAAGCTTGATAAAGTGACATTGAAAAGGAGTTGGCATTAGCTTGTTTGGGGCCACCTGTAAATAGTACATTTGACATTCCACAGATACTTTTATTTAAGCTGGATTAAATCAGAATTCCAGTGGAAGCAGTAATGCCAGAAAATTGTGTGAATGACTATGTACAAGATTGAGCTTTTTCTTAGAAAGATGAAGTTTTTTCATTGTCAGATATCTTGAGAACATGTCAGTCATGTGGCAAAAAAATGAAAAGTCAGGAGGAAAGCTTCATGTTGTAGTGAGATAAAACTTCCTCCTCTCTATGGGTATGAGCCAAATTATGCTTCAAAACATGGAGATTCCCACAGTATTTCCCATGGCAGGAGTGGGGGTTGAGCTTCCCCTGGGGATGTGGAGACGGCTTGGAGCAATGCAGAGAAACAGCCCAGGTAGAGATCCTGGGGAGAAGCTGAAACTTCATCTATCTGTTAAACTTTCTTGACATTATCTCAAGCTTTAAGTTAATTATCATAAGAAAGAAGAGCCTGGACTCTTCCACAATGTAGTGGATGGAAGCAAAGGGCTTCCTCCATGCTTGGGTTGAAGTAGGAAAGTGGAATGGGGGTATTTTTCACTGAGTTTATGAAGGTGGATAGTGGGATGGTCACTAAATGCTGCAGATCTTTATGTGGGACTTTGCAACAGCAGCAACAGTTTGGGAGTAGAACCAGGATATCACAGTGAATGACCTGCTCCTGAAGACAAGTGAGTATCAACCCTGGACCTCTCAGAAATAGTATACAATTACAAGGAGAAGAATTTTAGCCTTTAAGCAAATGAGAGCTGGTAGTATGAAAATGTGTATTTCATGAGATTTTTCTGCACTGGACTTTTCTCCATACTGACTTACTTTTTATGTAGAGCAAAGTCTGGGCTAGCATTTACCAGTCTCATTTCTGAGTTTCCTGTAAGCTCCATCTTCTTTACAGAATCTTCACACCGCACCCTCCCAGTCTACACCTGCTATTTCTTTCCTTTCCACAGCTCATAACAGCTCTGCAAGTGTGAGAGGCATCTTAACACACTGGTAAGTGGCAGAAATTCCAAGGTTGGGAATGGGGAGGAGGGAAGAAAAAATGAAGAAAGGGAGGGAGGAGATAATCACATAGATTAGCCTCACTTACTAAAAATAAGATGTGTGATACTCTGAAAAGTAGAGAATTTAACTGCAGAATCCAAATTTCTAAATGGAATGTGTCTCTCCAGGACATGAGATTTTGCAAAAGAAATGAATAACAAATATCAAAGATTTCGGACTCCATGGGTCCATTTTACATTAAATCCACACTATACAGAAAAATTAAGCATCTATCCTGACATGAAGAGACAAGCAGGATAGTCTATTTTAATTCAAAAAGCAAGTACTTAAGCTTTTAGTAAGAAATGCATCATGTTTCTGCCCTTTGTTCCTCACCTGCCACTTTTTGAAGAAATTCTACTCTAGCGTTGGGTGTTGTGTTAAACTGTTACACACTGAAGTGTGATGCTGCATGAATTATATTGAGTAGTAGGGTAAGAACAGAGCTACACTTTTGTTGCTTGGTGTGGAAGGATGCTATTTCTTTAAGTCATTACATTACGAAGGACTTTATAATGTATTTACACATATATTACACACTTTGTAATATACATAACATATTTACACGGATTCTACATAAAATTAAATTCAAGAAAAAGGCAAATTCAATGGGCATATGAATAACATAACCACAGTTGGAGTTTTTGCTTCCAAATGAATTGAATATTTCCACTCTTAAGTGAGAAACTGTTGTGTTCATAGTCCCTTCCCCCTTACGGTACTGGTCTCTTGTGGATCTCAGAGTGAGCTGAAAAAGACAAAGGCAAAAGCAAGTTTTTGGGAACTTGGACAAATGTTTTGTTATCATGAAGTTAATGTGTACAGAAGTAAGCATGGTGCTATTTCAAGTTTATCTTATAGGGATATATTTAACCCAGGTTTACAAGAATCTTCCAGAAAATGCTTCACCACAGGAAATAGCACGAAGGGTAATTGTGGATTATGTTTTTTCTGAGTCACATATACCTTAGACTATTCGAGAAAGAGAGCATCTTGAGATGTTTGCATCTCAGCATCTTACTGTTTTAGATTCCAAGTTGTCTAACTTTGGAGCTACGGGGAGAATCTGGGTCCCTATCAGAACTATAAAATCTTAGAAGCAAAAGAGACATGCAAAATTAGTACAGGTGTTCCAAAGTAACTGGCTAAACTAGTGGCTTTAAAATATTTTTCAGCGTGATACATTATTAAAATGCATTTTATATGACAACCTGGTATACACTTACATATACATATGTATATTTCCCTTTGCTATGTCTGCTGCAATCATGTTTCTTTCATTTCTATTCTATTTTGTTTAAAATTGCTTCTGATCAATTAAGTTGCTACAATGTCAACTTGTGTGTCTCAATATACTGTTTGGAGAACACTTAGGTTTACTAATGAAAAAAAAAAACACAGTAAGTTATTTCATGTATGTGAGTGTGTGTGAAATATAAAGGTGCTCTGCCTTGCCTGCACAATGTAGACTACTTTAATATTAAACTTCTATAGGCATCTCAGAATAATGACAGGTGACTTCGACCAGTTTCTCTGATAACAAGCCCCGAGCTTGGTCACAAAGATTGCAAGGGGAAAAGTTTACCCTTCAAGAAAGGGTGGCTGAAGAGTGATTGGAAAGGACACTTGAAAAAAATAAAGTCAAAACAAAACAAAAAACCTGTACCCATGGAATTAATGGGAGTTTCCTAGAGAAATGGAGGGGAAACTTACCCTGCACATATTGACCAAGGTCAGGAAGGTCAGGGAATCCTGGATAGTGAAGAGACTATGCATTGTAAAAAGCCAGCTCTAAGGATGGAAAAAGGAAATAAGATAGAGAAAGAGAAGAAAAAAGACTCTCTTTCAGGGAATTTTAGTGGTGAAGAGATACAAATGTAATGAATAAACAAACTACGTTACTAACGTGGAAGAGATGAGTTCAGAGGAGTAGACAGGAAGCATAGTTAGATGAGGCTTTTTAGGGAATAGTAAAAGAAAAAAAAATGAGATTTTCCTCTTATTGAAGAAAAAAGTAAGTGAAAATGTACTTTTAACTAAGTTAAGACAAGTATTCTCTGAGATAAGTAAGTTTTAAAACAATGGTTTCACTTTTTTTTCTTTTTCTTTTTTTTTTTTTTTCTGATTGAGAGACTACTGCATAGCTCCTGAGAAAGTAATATACAAGATATATTGGGCTCCATAACTAAAAATTAACAGTGACAAATTCAAATGTGTTCAGGTTAGAGAATCTAAAATAGGGAAAACTCTAGAATGAATACTCTATTAAGAACACCAAAGGATCTGAATGTATTCACCTTAAAGAAATGAATGCTCAAGGGAGAAGAGGTCTCTCTCCCCAGGTATAAAGTTTTTGTATAGAAAAGGCCCACACATTTTTGTGGTTTGAAACAGGCACATACAAATCAAAGAAGGACGTCATACTTCGTGGTGATGGGAATCAAAGTTGTTGATACCATCTCCAACTCTGGGACTCTGACTCTAAGTTTTGGTGAAGAAAACTTGGAAGATTCAAAACCAATATAAATTTTGCCTTTCTCGTGAAATTATCTCCTTAAGGTTTGCTCCGTTAAGGGAGACAAAAACATCCAGGATATCTTAGAACGATAATCCATTTATACAGGAATTTTCAAAGAAATTTCAGCTTTCATGCCAACACAAATGGATCGGTACTGTCCTCCTGTACTATACTGACATATTTCATAAGGCTTGCTTGCAATGTCAGTCATGAGTATAGTAAAAGGAAGAGAAGTTTTTAAACTTGATTTTTTTTTTTTTTGGGTCCCTTCTCTACCTCCTAATTTTGAGACATTAGAAGCAATGCATTTATCTTCTAAAGCAAACATGACAGAAATAAAACACGCTTTACTATTTAATTACATTTTTCATAGTATTTTGTAGCTACTCAAACAAAGTATGTCAAAAATTTTGAAAATCAAAATTTGGACTTAACCCATGAATCAAAAAGAAAAGAGCTTTAAGTCAGGAGGCCTAAGACTGAGCTTGACTACGAACCATACATTGATGCTGGCTCGTTGTTGAATACTCTGGTTTACTATAACTACTGTAAAGTTATTTTTATTTTCATATTATTGACCACCCAAAATGATGTATTTTAGTAACTCAAAATAATAGAAAAGGGAAATGAACCTTAAAGAAGTATTTTTAATTTACCACCTGTTGTTTTTTAAGCCAGGCCACTTCCTCTTTCTTAGTTTTATTGAGGTATAACTGATAAATAAAATTGTATATGTTCAAACTATACAACATGATGTTTTTATACAGGTATACACTGCAAAATGATTGCCACAATCAGGCTAATTAACACATCTATCAACTTACATACTTACCTTTTTTGTGATGAGAATACTGAAAATCTATTCACTTGGCAAACTTCAAGTATATTTTTATTAAGTAGAGGCACCATGTAATACATTAGGTCTCCAGAATTTATTCATCTTATAATTGCAAGTTTGTTCCCCTTGACCAACATCACTATATTTTCCATGTCTCCGGCCTCTGAAGCCTCTCTCTTCATGCCTAAGATACAGTATTGTGCTAAGTTGGATTTCTTTGCAAATCCCATGAGTTGTTCCGGATTTTTAGTAATTTAAATAGTAGCCTAGATGTAATCCATTTGTTTGCCAAATAGTTCATACAAAGATCTGAGAAACACAAAAGGAAAACTGCATTCAGAGTATTCTGGTAAATGCAGTTAAGTATTCTGGGGATAGCCTTAGGGAAAGAAACCTGCCCTCTGCCTGGCATAAATTATAAGTAATTAGTAGAAAAGAATTTTTTTTAAATTTGAAAATGATAGACTAATAAGCACATGATGCCTATAATTGTAAATAGTTTTTCTTTTTTTAAAAAGTGTGATTTCAAGTAAAGTTGATTAATAATGGACTCTTAAATCATATGCCTTTTATTTAGGCTGATCTTGAGAGAGGCTCATTTGCAACATAACTGTTTTAGGCAGGGTAAAGAGGCAAAATTTCCAAGTGCATACTATGTACTATTAGGAGGATGCCTGAATATACTTTTAAAAGAGACTTTTAGTTAATAAGTGAGCTCTAATTGAAGAGACCCAGTTAGTAAATTTCTGATTAATTATAGTAAAATGTGTAGGAATCATGAATTATTGACTTTTCTCTGAACATTCATATTTTAGGAAACTCAAACACCATGTGAGAAAATACTGTTGTAATATGTTTGTAATTAGTTTAGTTTTATATCCAGGTAACAAATTCCATGAGGGCACAAACCTGTTTATCATATTCATCATTTAATCTTTTGGGTCTAGGAAAGAACATAATAGATTTCAAAAAGTTGCCTATAGAGTAAGTGAATGAATGGCCCTGATAGAATGTAAAGCAAAGATAAGTAACCAAAAGAAATGATTCCTATGTTGGCAATACCCCAAACATCTTCTAGAACCCGGGCAATATCAGCCAATAGTCTTTAATTTTAAGTTTATTGAAAATGAAACACTAGCAAATTCTTAATTTTTAAAGATAGCGTTAACTATAGCATCCCTAGGCTTTTTTTTTTTTTTTTTTTTTTTTTTTTGGCGGAGTTTCATTCTTGTCACCCAGGCTGGAGTGCAGTGGTGCAATCTTGGCTTACTGCAACCTCAGCCTCCCAAGTTCAAGTGATTCTCCTACATAAGCCTCCCACGTAGCTGGGATTACAGGCGCCCACCACCAAGTCCAGCTAAGTTTTTGTATTTTTAGTAGAGATGGGGTTTTGCCCTGTTGGGCAGGCTGATCTCGAACTCCTGACCTCAGGTGATCCCCCTGCCTTGGCCTCCCAAAGTGTTGGGATTACAGGCGTAAGCCACCATACCCGGCCAGCTATACTTTTGTGCTATAAATATAAGCATAACTTAATAGATATATTTTCTAATGGATCAAAGGAATGGTTTAAGATCTCTGATTTTGAGTTAGTCATATCCAGCTTCAAATACTCATTTATCTCTGTAAAATACCCACTTTTGTAGTGTTGGCCAAATTATATAATATCTGTAACCTCCATTCTCTCATCTGTAAAATGGAAATAAGAGTATTTACCTCATAGAATAGTTGAGAATGTAAAATAAAACTATTATGCTATATATATATATATTTTATATATATATAGCATACACACACACAGTGATTAGAAAATGGATGTTGATAAACAATAGATAGTAGCTGTGATTCATGTGATAAGAAAATTCAATTTACTAACAGATTGTATAACCAGGTTTATTTAAATAATTAAATTTTTTTTCTATACTAGTATGCAGTTTTTAAGAACTTGGTTTGGTTTTTTAAAAAGTAAGTGGATTTTCTATTGAATTGAATTATTTGGAATTTTGTAATACAGACTTTCCTAATTTAGCCACAAAAAATTTATACATATATAAAAAGGGGTCTGGTGTCCACAGCAAATTGAATTTGAAATGTTAGATGCTATAAAGGATTTAGAAACAGTGATTTATTAAATCTGAAATTATGATGTCAATTGGAAAATATAAATTCATGTATAAATCACAATATACACGTTTTTGGGAACATGAATAACTACTTTAGGGTAAGAGGCCTTAAGGTTTTTTGAGTAGATACAGCCTTAGTTTCCTTACTTTTAGGTGAAGATAACAGTAACTGTGGGGTCGTCTTCTTTCTATCTCTTTCTTCCCCACTCAGTGAATAGACATGTATATGTAAAAAAGCAGATATAAATGGAGTTTGACATAGCAATTGTACAGTACTTGGCACATTACTGACAATGAAAATAATGAGTTTGATTATAATGCTCATCATAAATGTGTTTAGCCAGTTAACACTAAAAAAAGTGTCAGAGTCCAGAAAAAAACACTGTTGTAAATACAATAAGGAAGCAACCACTGCATTGAGAAATATCCTTGATTATATTAATTTACCTTCAGAGGCTCATTTTAACTTTAAGATTACAAGATCAGTTTCTCTGCAAAGTTAAACTGAAAACTATGACAGCCTACCTTGGCTTCTCAAAGTGCTGAGATTATAGGCATGAGCCACCATGCCCAGCCTCTAGTTTGATTTCTTAATGTAAATGAACACATAAGAAATGAAGCTTATTCTGTAGCAAGTTTCCTGAAAGTGGAAGTCTGAGGTAATAAAACCTGAAGAAGCCCTTTGCCTTTTCCTATCCTGAGAAATACATTAGATGTTGTGAATCATTTTTGGAGAGATAGAGTCTCAGTCTGGAATTTGCTGGTAATGTACTAACACCTGGGTTTTTTTCCATTCGAAAAACTTTGACTTGAATTACACTTCACGGTTTATTGCCTTGTCACAGTGGGACCCATGACAGGTGAGACCTTAGTAGACTTAGGCGTATGAATTAATCTAGTTTGTGGCTTTCAGCAGAGGAAGAAAATTGAAGCACACCTCCAATAACTGATGACATCCATTATGTGTCTGCTGACATTTTGAGACTGATGCTGGGCATGGAGGAATTACAATGACACCATTTTCTTTCATCATTCAACTACGAAAAATATCTACTGACGTCCCTTAGTGCAATAAACTTTTGTTTTCCTCTATAATATGCTGTTGCATATTATATGATGCATGCTAACAGCATCAAAAATTCAATTTTTATGAACTCCTTCGGAAAACTGCAAAGGCAATTGAGGCTTTTGAAGTGGTGAAGAGTGTCTTTGTCAAGCAAAGTTTTGACTGTAAGAAAAGTGTATGCCATCTGTGATCTTGACAACAAATTTGGTTTGCTACTCTTGGACAAGAAACTCTTTTGTCATTGTAACCTGTGGGTATCAATGGATATAAAGGATACTGCCATCAATCCTCAATTATTTTCCACTGGCTTAAAAGTCACCAATTATATATTGGCAAATACATTGCCATATATTTTTATATATGGCAAATATATATATTATATATATATATGTGGAAGAGGTATGGCTTCATAGTTCATAGCAATAAATCTTAGGGAATTTGAATGAAATTCAGGCATCAGCTTCACTTTCTGGAGAAGAAAAATGTCCAGATTGCAAAATAGTTTGACAATGAGAAATTCATCAATTACTCAGATTGTTTAGTAAATAACTTGAGCCATAAAAATAAAATAAATTTTATTGTATGATGCAAGGTCATCCAATCAGTCACCTCAAGTGCTACTTAAGCAGGTGGCTACCTCACCTATCTGCCATTTAACAATGGAGTATTGATGCCAACTGATACTGGATTTCCCTGTGTTGTAGGAGGTGCTTCTTAGTAGCAAACACAACTGATTTCTCTGCAGTTAAAAACAAGCACATTAGAGTAGTGTTAAACTTATCTGAAGGTTAATTATTCTTAGGTGACTTGAAAGTTGATTTGTGATTTCTCTTCCTTTACTACATCTCAGAGTATTAATGACTTGAAACTTGCTAAAGATGATCTGGTAAGCAAATGAAATACTCCAGTTCAAATTCCCTCAGTGCGTGCTGTAGAATCTTGTTCATTAATGCACGTATATCAATGTCAAGCAACAAAACTTTTGACAATTTTTATTTTGTTTGCTAACTTTGTGAACTATGATATTATTACTGTTGTCATCAAAATAGAGAAGTTCAAATCAAATAGATGTAAAAAAGGAAATACATTAATTATTTCCAGGGGAAACCTACACGTCAAAATTTAACTTCATTTTTAAAGCAAACAATATTGACTAATAAAAAATATGCATACTTTCTAGCAGAATTGAGGCTTCATTTTCATTTTGCTTTCCCCATTTAGGTTTACAAAAATAAGACAAGTAGAGGTCCTGATTTTTGTTAAGAAAAAATTCATTCCATGTGAAGGAAATTAATTTCCAGCTCCATAAAATAAATTGTACATGTATGTTTGCTGTGCTTAGAAAACTTTTGTTTTATTCTTTACCAAATTAATTATTTTATGTAGATTTTAAATAAATTGTTCATTTCTAAAGAAGAAAGTGTTTTCTAACTGTCCTTATACAGACAAATTTGCCTATTCTACATTCTCACATGACCACATACCAGACCCCCTTATAGCAGTTATCATATGTGCTAGTTTACATATTTTTGTGATTTCATTAAGCTAACATCTCTTCCATTGGCCTACACCTTCCACGAGAGCAGGAAATCTGCATGTTTTTTCAAAAAATTTATTTTATTTCATTTTATTTTTTCTTGAAACAAGGTCTCATTCTGTTACCCAGGCTGGAGTGCAGTGGAGTGATCACAGTTCACTGCAGCCTAAAACTCCCTGACTCAAGCAGTCTCCCACCTCAGTTCCCTGTGTAGCTGGGACTATCGGTGTGTGTCACTATGCCTGGCTAATTTTTTTTTTAGTAAAGTCTCACTATATTGTTCAGGCTTGTCTTGAACTCCAGGGCTTAAGTTATCCTGCCTCCTTGGCCTCCCAAAGTGTTGGGATTACAGGCCTGAACCGCTATGCCCGGCCTGTCTTTCTTTACCATTGTCTTCCCAGCCCCTAGAGAGGGCCTGCACGTGGTAGGAAGTTGTTAAATGTTTATTAGACAGTGAAGACTTACCAAATTGAAAGATCCTTAAACCCGAAGGAAGAGAGCCATAGTTCTGTGGTGAAGAAGACCTCCTAGCTGCTAGACAATTGATTTGCTCTGGTTCTATAGATTTTTAGAAAAAGAAAAAGACAGGTAGAGACACAATCAGGAGAACTGCAAATCATTTTCGAACTAGATAATTTTGTTAAGCCCTTCAAATAAGATCCATTAAAATATTCTTATACTATTTATATTATTTATTGTTTTACTGTTATATACACACACAAATTTATATATAATAGATGTGACATATATATTTTATTGTTCTACATAAATTTAAAGACACACATTGTCTTCAGTGCATCATTATTTTTACATGTATATTCCAAGCACCGTATGAAATAGTTACATGATTAACCTGAAGTGTTCATATCTGTGACCTGCTCTTCACATGTTTCCATTTCAGTGACTCCTAAGAGACATGTCAGTTTTCTAGGTATTTACCAGGGGTCACCAAAGTTAGAAAGTGTTTCTCTAGTCAATAGAAAAATATTCATCTTTTCTCTAAGGTACGAAGAGTAAAAACTTGTTATCTGAGCTTGTTGGCATGAACAGTTTACTAAGATATAAACAAATACTGAGCAACAATTTTTAAAAAATTTTTTCTTTAACTAAAAGTATGAAACCACTAATAAATAAAATGCCAGTCTGGGAAACATCACTATCAACTACTTACTTTGATAATTTGGCTCATAAATACATGATTTTTTACCATATTACCAACAGTAAGTAATTTTGTCAGCTATGCTTTCACAGTATGTTCAAGATGTTCATTTGTTGGGGGAACTGCAATGAATCAGATAGGACCTGGAACATACCACAATGAGCAATGGCACCCTGTACCTTGCATAAGAGACCACGCAACCTGTTTAATCTGAATGTTAAAGTAACTGCCACCTTCATAAACACCCACTTCACCCTGATTTGACTTAAACACAGCTCTTATTAAGAGCAACCTCAGATCATTGCTAACTCTTATAGAGGCTTAACCACGCAAGTGCAGTGCTGAGATGAGGAATTCAAGTGACATTTAAGGTCTACTTAATTCCTAATAACAGAAAATACACCTCAAGGAGAAAGCCTGGAGATAGAAGAAAAAATAATTATTTCTCTCTGCTCACAGGTCATCATAGTCGATTCACTGTTACTTTCGATAGTTTCAACAGCATGGAATTCTCAATTTGTGATTCTAGATGATTGTTCTCGCCAAGTTGAGTATACATAGTAAGTCTGAGAAGCCATTCAGGCCCCAGTCTCTAATGGCAGAACATATCATTGATTAGGCATAGCAAAGAGTATGATGGTTTTAATGAACCCATCTATACTAGCCTTACAAGTTCCTATTTTTAATACATTTCCATTTATTTAATAAATTTGCCATTCGAAATCAATATAAAAATGTGGTAAGAGCTTAAAATCTACATATATTTGCACACGTATGGATGAATATATAATTCAGTGCATTTTTTTGCATTTACTTTATGAAATACTATCTGGCCTGCTAATCTTAATTTGAAATACATATTGTGATTTTACTAAAAATTGTAAGATCTATAGTAGGATTAATGAGAATAATAGTAACAACAACAAGAGGTGTCTTTAATAGGCACTTAATATGTTTATTTTAATATGTTTTCTATTTTTAATATATTTCTATTTTAATATGTTTTCTATTTTTCTAATTTTATTTAATTGCATTGTCATGAAAATAATATGATGTGTAGATATTATTATTGTAATTATTATTCCTGCAAGTAGACGATGTGCTGAAACCCTAAAATTTCAGAGAATTACATAGCTTATTGTACTCATCCAACATGAGTGTTCTTCACCAGTCTTCCATTTTGTGTGCCTATTTTGTGTGTCCTTTGATTATTCTGCATTTATTCAATGGACGGGGACAGGAAATGGGTAGAGGACTTTGGAGCAGCATTTTATGGGATAAGCCTCAAAGTGGTCACCATAACATCTATCCATAATCTGTTTAGCCAGAAGAGAGTCGTGTGGCCATTTTACTGCAATTATAGAAGGAGAAAAGTGAAACGTTTTTTGGTGAACATGTGATAGCATCTTCCAGATTCATATTTATTAGTGAACAAAATAATAATCAGAGAATCACATCATATTCCCAGACCAAACAAGCAATCGGGACTTGTATTAGTTCGTTTTCATGCTGCTGATAAAGACATACCTGAGACTGGGTAATTTATACACGAAAAAGAGTTTATTGGACTAACAGTTCCACGTGGCTGAGGAAGCCTCACAATCATGGTGGAAGGCAAGGAGGAGCAAGTCACAGCTTACGTGGATGGCAGCAGGCAAAAACAGAGAACTTGTGCAAGGAAATTCCGCCTTACGAAGCCATCAAATCTTGTGAAACTTATTCACTATCATGAGAACAGCACAGGAAAGACCTGCCCCCATGATTCAATTACCTCCCACTGAGTCCCTCCCACAACACATGGAAATTCAAGATGAGATTTGTCTGGGACACAGCTGAACCATATCAGGACTCTAGGTGTCGTTTAAAGTTAGGTGTGACATTTCTAGCTTTGATGAAATAGCAAGAGCTAGACATGATGTCCCATAATGGAAAATGAAAAAGTAGATAAAATATAAGAATCAAGTGCTTTTAGACATTGATCAACATGCTGCAAAAGACTGTAGGGTCTGAAAAGGGAGAAAAAAAATGAAGCAAGCCTTATAATTACCCTTGCTTTCTGGAGGCACTCTCTGAGTCACAGTAAAAGAATAGAAAAACCAAGCAAAAAATAGCAAATTATTAAATTTAGTAGCTAGAAATTGGAGTTTGATAAGCCTGAGGCAGCTGATACTAGTGATCAGAGGAACAGAGAAGATGGAGCTATGCAGAGAAAAATCATAGATCTACTCAAGGATCCTTGAGTGAAACTCTCCAGTATGGGGGCAAAAAAAAGATGGGAGCTGTCAATGAAAACAATAATTCACTCAGACATGGAATAATTTAAGTTTGAAACAGCCACAGAAGGAAAGCTTTGTTAAACACTTTGGCCCTTAAGGAAAGACCACAGATTATCATGCCTTTTGACCAGGACTAAGCTATCCCTAGAGCGGAGGCTGTAAGAGATCTACCACAACAAGACATAAACCAAGTTTCAAAAGGATCCAGATATCCCGCAAATAACTTAAGTGCCAGCAAGAATAAAGTGTATGGATATATAAAAAATCAGAACAAAATACAGCTCTCTCAAATTGTCTAGCATCTCCTATAAAATTGTTATGTCAAGAAGCAGGAGAAATATGAGCTAGCTATTGCTACATATAAAGGATATATATATATATGCACACACGTATACATATATGTATACGTGTGTGTATATAAATATATGTGTGTACATATATATAGCAATGTATGGAAATGAAGGAAAAGTTGAACAGAATGAAGAGATGAGTAGAAGTTATAAAGTAGAACTGAATGGAATTTCTGAAGCTGAAATATTCAATACTATAAGTGTTAAATTCACTGAATCTGTTTAAAAGTAGTTTGGAGACTTCAGAGAGAAGAACCGAGAATTTGATGAATCTATATTGAATCTATACAAATTGAGACAGAAAAAAATGGAGACTGATCATACATTTGTTAACATCAAGGCAACTGTGAACTTGACAGAACTTGAAAAGTTCTTATGTGCAAAAAAAGAAAGAAAGAATTTCATAATAAGCTCAAATGTAGTTTCAGTCCACAGATTTTCTTTTTCATTTTATTATTTTAAAGGTTCTTTTGTATACACCGTATATGATACAAATGAGTTATATAACATAACGTGAAGAATGGTAATTTGAGGGGTGTGTGTAATAGACAATATTCTCAATTCATAAATGTTTTAAGATGATTGTGGAGGCAATGCTAATTTTCTTCTTCTAATTGCCTAACCACAAATGACACCTCCATCAATATAGTCAGTTGCCCAATCATCAGAGTCATCCTTGACTTACTGCTTTAGTTGCCTGTCTCCTTTAACAATTCCATGACCAAGTTTGTGGATACTGTTCCTTAAATTCTGTCTCTACAAACTATACTGTCTGGGCTTCCTTCAAAATCATTCAAGTTGGTCTTCCTGATTTAGGCTTGTGCTTCTAAAATCTATTCCTCACGATGTTGATAGATTTGGTCTTTGTAAACACTTTTGATCATGTAAACCTCACTTAAATGCATTCATTGTCTCCCCATTAATCCAAATAAAAAGTATTTGTTTTATTTTTGCCATAGTTTATAATGTCCTGTATAATCTAGCCCCTGATTACCTCTTCAGCATCATCTCCTGCAAATTTTCTTTCACTTAAAAAAAAAAAAAAGATTACATTGCTAGTGAGTCACAATCAGAAAGCTTATTGCTGTAATACTTTAGGATAAATCAATCAGATTCTAAGATTAGACTCTCTGCTTCTAGTTTATACAAGTAAGAATTTATACAAAGAGCTGAAAATCTAATAATATTATGTTTAAAATTGATTTTCTAATGGTGGTGTTTGTACAGTAAAACATGAACAAAAAGGGTGATGCAGTGGCTTATGCTTATAATCTTAGCACTTTGGAAGTTCAAGGTGAGACAATCGCTTGAGGACAGGAATTCCAGACTAGCCTGGACAACATAGTGAAATCCCTGACTCTACAAAAATATATAAAAATTAGCTGGGCATGGTGGCTCATGTCAGTGCTCCCAGCTACTCAGGAGGCTGAGGCAGGAGCATTGCTTGGGCCCAAGAGGTCCAGGCTGCAGTGAGCTGAGTTCATGCCACTGCACTACATCCTGGGTGACAGAGGAAGACTCTGTCTCAAAAATAAAAAAATGAAAATAACATGCGTCATGTTACCTAACAGAATTATTATGTCTCTACTTATATCTGTTTGATGTGTTTTCATCTATTTTACATTATGGATCTTGTTTTCTGGTTACAAGTGTAAAGAACTCTGAGAAAATTCTGCAATAGTTACCTAAAATTGTAATATGTTTTGTAATCAAGTATGGGATATTTGTAAATATCTTCTGAATTGAAATTTTAGAGAATTCCTCCTGTTCAAGGACATGTTTTCAGCTTAAAATGAGATTTTTTTTAATTTATAAAAGATCTATAATTACTGCTATGAAGTTTAGAAGGATCTAATTTTTTGTTTGTTTTGGGAGAGTTAAATCATATATTTTAATCTGTTCTTCCACTGTCAGATCATAGAATGACCTGTGAGTCAAAATGTTAGAGACAGATACAAATAAATCTGCAATGACAAAGCAGACATATTCTGCTTATGTTAGCTTTTAATATAAAGGTTATCACTTTGCTTTAATATTCATTGACATATACTATTTTACATTTGTAAAATAATTTAGTTTTGATAAATTTGCGTATTTTCTGTATCCAGAGACATGATAAAACCACTTTATATGTCAATAAATAAATCTTTCAAAATATGGTATAATTGATTTTAGTGTCTCTTTTCCAACCTCAAAATTAGCTCATCTGTATAGAGGATGTTGAAAGAAAAATTTTGTTACAATTGTTACTTAACTCTTAGTCTTCCCATGAAAACATACAAGAAAATTTTTGAGAGCAGAGTTCTTGTCTTCCATTGTATTCTTAAGACCCAGCATATGTGAGATGCTAACAAACACTTGTTGAAGTCATAAATCAGAATAAATACATCTGTATTTTATGCTTATTTGATAATTGTGGATGTTTGGTATGTAAAATGTTGGATCCTAGGCATTGGGACAGACACAATTGTATAAGGGATATAAGGGTGCGTTAAACAAATTCTCTGCTTTCCAATTTAATTAGAATGGTGGCATGTATGCAAATTAGGTCTTTATCTCTGAATGGATTCTTTCATTTATCATTTAAACTTGTATAAGCTATAGCATTGTCTTCTCAAATCTCCCTAGTTCTGATACTGCTTTATTTGTACCACTTCTGTAGTGTTTGCCATTTTTTATTCTGTATTAGAAATATTTACAAGACCTTTATTCTCCACTAGATTGCAAAAAATAAATAAATAAATAAATAAGGTGAGATCCATGTTGATTGACGATCAATACTTTCAGAGTCCTTAGCAAAAGGAAGAAGTTCAGAATATATTTATTACATTTATGAATGATAAAACTACTCTGTCAGGCAGTATATAATGAATGTGTATGAGTGATCCAATATGATTTAGAGAAGGCATATGTCATTTACAACTGGAAATATTTCTTCATTCAATACACATTTACTTATTGTCACTATGTGTCAACTGTTGGGTGCTGATCATATAGAAGTGAATAAGATTGATATATTCTCTGACCTTGTGGAAATAAACATTACTTATTTAATAACTTGAAAAACAAATGTGAATAAATATGATGAAGAAATCACAGGGATTATGAGTAAAGTCTGTTGTGATAGAGGAAGTGAAGGAGTAAGGGTCTATTAGGGTATTCCTTCACAGAGAAGAAAAGAGTGGAAATTCTCAGGAATTAAAGGTATATGTGTGAAGGTAGAGACTGAAGGGTCTGGATCACGAGCCAAAGATAGCAAAGTGATGAAATCAGAAAAATGTGGGGTGTGTTTGGCAGCCCTTGAGTAGATCATGAATAAGAAATAATTCTAACGAGATCAAGAAGGTCAAACTCTAGAGGGGCATCACATGTTTTAAATCTTCGCTTTATCCTGCAGTAGGGCAGGAATTGGAAGAACTGGGCCGTGGGGAGTGGGTACTGGTAACACAAGCAAATGTTGATGAAAAGAGTCAAACTGTAAAATATTTCAAGAGATTTATTCTGTGCCAAATATGAGTGACCAGTGGCCTGTGACACAATTTTAGGAGATGCTGAGAACACGTGCTCAAGGTGGTCAGGTCAGAAATGTGGTCGAGACAACAGGAGGGGGTATTGCTTCCAGGTCAGGGGCAGATTCAAACATTTTCTGGTTGGCAGTTGGTTGAAAGAGTTTATCTAAAGACCTACAATCAACAGAAGGGAACATCTAGGTTAAGATAAGGGGTTGTGAAGACCAAGGTTCTTATTATGCAGAGAGAGCCTCCAGGTAGCAGGCTGCAGAGAGACTAGATTGTAAATGCGTCTTATCAGACTGAATGGAGTCTGTTCTATCAACCTTAAAGTCTCTGTGTAATGTTAATGCTAGTCAGCTGTGCCTGAATTCCAATGGGACAATGGTATAATGAGGCAGGTCCAACCCCAACTTCCAATTATGGCCTGAACTAGCTTTTCAGGTTAACTTTGGAATGCCCTTCGCCAATGGGAGGGTCCATCAGTAGGTTGGGGACTTAGAATTTTATTTTGAGTTCATTGAAAGAAGCATATGTGTTGGTTACAGAAAGGATGTGGGATGGTGCAAAGGAAGAAGAAAGGAGGACACAGAATAGGAAAATCAAGAATTAGAGATATGTGTTCAAGGACTGCAATTGTCCAGTAGTAAGCCTGAACCAAGGTGAGGAGGACTTTGGAATGACTGTCTTTAAGTGGTAAAAACTCTATACCTCTTCCTCATAAGAGCTCTGTAAGGTAAGGTAAAGGTAAGAACTTTGTAGATCTCTTCTTAAGGTCAGATTTCTGAAGCCCTAAAATGATAACTGCTCCTTTGGTATCTCATAATTAAGCCCCAATTTTGAGAAATTCTTGTAGGAGTTTTACCTTATGTATATTAAAAAAAAAATCATAAAGTCTAATAAAGCTCTCATCACTTTTACACCAAATGTCTTCTGAAACTCATAGAAATGGAAAAGGTGGAAAAAGTTAAAGGCCAAAGACAGTTGAAAAATCAAACTATTATTAAAATAGAGGATGGCCAGGCGTGGTGGCTCACGTGTGTGATCCTAGCATTTTGGGAGGCAAAGGTGGGCAGATCACTTGAGGTCAGTTCGAGATGAACCTGGCCAACACGGTGAAACCTCATCTCCACTAAAAATACAAATAATAATAATAATAATAATAATAATTAGTGGAGTGTGGTGGCAGGAGCAGGTAATCTCAGCTACTTGGAATGCTGAGGCAGGAGAATTTCTTGAACCCGGGAGGCAGAGGTTGCAGTGAGCCAAGATTGTGCCACTGCAATCCAGCCTGGGCAACAGAGTGAGATTCTGTCTCAAAATAAAATAAAATAAAATAAAGAAATAAAATAGAGGAAGTTCAAGCATCCTGGTCATCTGGAAATTCCCAATTTTAGTGCTTAAAAGGAACATGCACAAACGTTCATCCAGAGCTACATATATTTTGACCACTATTGCCCTTTGATACATAAAAATGCTCATACACTTGGACAAACCCTCCTATCAATTTTCTTCTTGTTAACCTGGACAAAACATAAGCCAATTTTTTCACTTGAGCAATAAGGAAGATTTTATTTCTATAGTTCTCTAAAGCAGTGAAAACAAACGTAGAAAAAGTTTATTACTACTATGAGAAATACAATCTGTCTCTTAGTAAACAAAAGAAGATGTCACTTATCTTAAAAATATTCAGTAGAAAATTAAATTTTGACTAATTTACTGTTCCATGAACAGCGCTACCTTTGTAACTATTTCTCCTGGAAGATCCACAAGTCTCTGAAAGTGTTATTCAAGTTTTCCCTAGAGTCTAAAGAAAATAATTTGCTAATGGACTTTCGTTTGATCTGTTTTCAAAAGCAAAGAAGGGCACGAATGATTAGCATCTGAATGTGAGATATAAGAGAACTTCCTTTAAAAAATGATACTCTCATAATACAAACAAAAGGCATGATAAATGTTTTTGTCAAATCCATAAAAGAAATAATAGAGAGGACACTGCCTTCCCTCATGAAGGATGTACAAGGATGAGGAATATGCCTTGGCAGATCATTTGTACATTACTTTTGGATATAGGACTAGCTCACCATTACTTTTGGATATGGGACTAGCTCACCCTTTTTAGTATAGAGTTGTAAACAACTGAAGAGGCTTCAACATATTGATCAATACTTAGTTCTGCTCTTGCAACTTCCATGTTTTTTAAATGTATGGCTTTAGGCTTGTGTTACCTGAAATAAACTGATACCATGATGGAATTAGGTTTGAGATAATATTTTTAAAAATACATTTTTGGAAAAATATTTTTAGAGTAAAAAATAAAATTTACAAGGATACATAGAAGTATAATGTAGAAGTTTTCTTTTGTTTTTAGCACCCTCCGTTTTACTCACCAGACTTAACTGCTATTAACAGTTTCTTATTAAATAAAATACGAAACATAGAAGAAATTAATTACTAAGATTACATAAAATAACAGTACGCATATGCAAATTATTTTGTGATTTACTAATAACTTTTATATACTTTTAAGATCTTCATACAAGTTTGTATGGAGGGGAAACAAATTTAGAAAGAAAAGTGGCAAATTACATCACTTAGCTAATGACTGGGGGTAGAATTTTGATATACATCTGCTGTCTTTAAGACTATTATCCAATACAAATGGACATGCTTATGCAATCTGCAGAGGATATCACTATGCAGTGGAAGAAAACAAGACAATAAAGATTCCTAAAAGCCAGTTGGTAAATGAAATTAATTTTAGAAAAGCAATCTTATGGTAGCATAGTACATAAACATCATTAACACAATGTGAGGAAATGGCAATATAAGAAACAGGAAAATCGAAGAATCTTTCCTATGCTGTTAAACTAAGCACTAAACAAATGAACGATTAAACTCAAGTTAATATTGGACTCTTGCCCTCAGCATAAGAAATGGTCCATTGCAACTGATAATCCATTTCCAAACATTATACATTATATTAGATATGCCTGGAATTTCTACTTCAGAGTTTTCAACAGTAACACCATGGAATACAGATTTCAGAAGATGCAAAAAACAAAACAAAACAAAACAAAAACCAAAAAAAAACCCCCAAAAACAAAAAACAAACAAACAAAAAAACAGGATTACACAGACTTAGGTTAAGCAGTATACCATATTTTTTGTCCCATCCCTTTGGATATCACAATAGACACAAAGATATTAAAAGCTCAGTGGATTTTTACAGAAAAGAAACCTATTTAATGTTGTTTATACTAGGTTTTCTCAAACTTATTTGACCCTTCGTCCCATTATTGAATTTACACTATTAAGTTCACTGGACAATATTTTAGGAAATGCATCTTCTTATATGTAGGAAAATTGGGACTACAAGCGAGCAAGTCAGTTAATGGAGTAAAGGACACTGTCTATCACATGTCATTTTATACTTTGTTCTTGTTCTTGATTTTGTAGACAAAGGTAAAGAAATCTGTGGACACTTTGTTGAGAACTCTCACAATTAATTCTAAACACTAACATACTCAAGAAAACTTGATCTGTGGAAAGACATTTTTAACCTTTTATTGTATATACTGTTTGACTTATTTCAATCTACATGGATACAATCAATCAATTAAATAATGAATCAACACACATTTTCTTTGTTTACGATTCATTCTGCAGGACTGACGTGAAATCTGACTCAAGAGACTTGCAATTTAATTGAGATGGCTAGGGCATGGATACACTGGCAAATTATAAAACTATGAAATGTTAAATATACATTATGGGAAATGTCACAAGCATGAATGATTAATTACTGAGAGTGTTATGCTGTAAGTTCGGAAGCAGTGAGATCACAGTGGGCTGGTTGTGACCTGGGCTGGTGATGAGGTTTCTGAGATTCATGTATGCTGAAGCATATATTTATGGCTAAGTTCAGGCACAGTTTGAAAAATGGCAGAATGCTAAAAAGCAGGCAAGTATACTTATAAATTTGCATTTTTGAATTAGAAAAGACATTTACTGGTAAGAAAAAAAAAGAAGCTAGGAAATTGGTCAATCCACAGAACTTCAAGAAGATGGCTTTGAATGAAAACAGTGAAACAAATGGAATGAGGGACTAAAACACGTGTATTAATTAGTTGAGCACATTACTCAATCACAGTTCATCATCTTTGCCCACTTTTAAAGGACGAAATGCACAAATAGGTATCCATTTAGATGGGGCTGAGAGTTAGGAAAGGAATGGAAATTTCCCAGTGAGGCAATTCTAAGTTTTGGCTCAAGGATTGTAAGTAAAATTAGACATCAGAAATTCATACAGAGATATTTCTCTGAATCTATAAGTCAGGAATTAATTTGGATAACAAAACTGCTTAGAAAACATAAGGAATGTAGCTAGATGGAATAAATCTAACAATGCAGGATTTGCTATATTGTTTATATGTGTAAGTTTATTTGGGCTTATAATCTCAAATATATAGGTATTATTGCTTGGCATACTTTAATGAAATCTGTATTTTCACAAATATGAATATAGGCCACACAGATTACTTTCCCCAGAATTTTAAAGCATAAAGGAAATTACATCTAATTGAGTCAACCATCTTTTCCTTCATGTAACTTATGAGAGCGCTAGGCAGAAATAACTTGATGTATACAATGAGTTCTCCCAGTTCTGCCTCCTACATTATTTTGACAATACTGTAATCCAAAAAAAATAGACATTAAGCCCCAGAATAGTGCATTTAAATAAATATTAATTTTTTAAACATAAGATTTTATATATATATATATGTTTTTCTTATATATATGCATGTAAGTTTGCTCAAAGAAGCATACTGAAATGCAGTTTACAATCAGGAAACATGATCTGAAAACTGTTAGTTAAAAGCTGAACTACTTAAATACTCCTCTTTTACTGAATCCCAAACCATATCACAGTTCAAGACATTTTTACAGAACAATTAAAAATGCTAATCCAATAATAATTTGCCAAACCTAACCATGATCTAAACCGTGTCAAATCTATTCTGAACCAAAATCATCCACAGTGAGTCAGTAGCTCTAATTCCCTTGCTCAGTTCAGACTACTCTGAGCTGTGTTATTTCCAGTCATGAGAATGAGCCAGACTCATCAAGGAACCAGCAACTCATTGAAATAAAAGGACTTAAATTAAGCAGTTGGATGATCTGCTTTTTGCTTCTTCTGAGAAAGCTGATGACATGTCTCACGTATTCATTTGTTCATTTAAAAATATTTGTTGAACACCTACTATATGCTGTGTACTGAACAGGGCACTGGGAAATAAAGGGGAGAAGTTGACAGTGATGTTGCGCTTGTGGAACATACTAGTTTAGTGGAAGAAAGTAGACACTAAGCAAATATTTTCCCCAAAATTAGGGCATTTGATTGTGACATGCATGCAGAAAAAGAAACAAAAGTACTTATAAGAGTAAATGATACAGGGGGTCTCCTAAGCAAATGTTGCAGTTAGAAACTGGAAGCTGAATCCAAAAGCAATAGTCTCTTAAACTAAATTTGGCTGGTGAGCGAGTAAAATTTTTTTGAATGTGTAAGTGATGCAAATCTATGCAGATACTTTATATCCTGACTCTTCACACCCCTTTTCATATAATTTCTGTATTGGGCTCATTGCAGTTAAAATAATGTTTATACTATAGAGAATGGCTTACAACAGCATGAGCTATGGAAGGATGAGAAGATCTAGAGCCAAATTTTTGTCTTGGCAGCTTTACAAGCCTGTAATTTTTCAGATTGTTTAAAAATGTGATTATTATATTTATTTTAGCACATCTATTATTTTAATCTGACATCTCTGGGTCATATTTAAGTTAACTCTGACTTAAAGCACATGACAGTGTTTAATTCTTGTCTAATTAATTTTACCTCTTACTTTGACTAGTGGAGATCAAACTATGTATTACGACAACATAGCGGTATGATCATGTTTAGAGAAAAAATACCATTGGAAACTAAGAAAAGCATAAACCTGAGCATCATTCCATGCTGGAAAAATATAGTACATTTGAAACCATTTGTCATCTCTGAGTTACGGATTTGAAGAATTTAAAATTGTGTATAATTTAAATATTAAAAACATATGGGTATAGATGCATTTCACTTGCGTCTATTTTGCATTTATATATGTTTCCATTCTTCAGAGTACCTTTCTCTTTGTATTTGTTTCTTGAATGGCAGGCCGTTTTTCATTACACCTTGCTTTGTAAGACTTGCAAAAACAAAAGGAAAAGGAAAACTCCTACACTTCACGAATATAAAGGGATGTAATTTGTGAGGTTATAAATGGCATCTTTTACTGTAATAAAATAAGCCAAGAATAAATAAAACAGAATTAAACTGAAGCCCATTAGTGAGCTATGAAACAACACAAAAAGGGACTCAAAGGATTTAATAGCAAATCTTCAAAGAGCATTCTTTTGTGTAATAAATGTTTGACTAAGGAGGAAAACCTGCTCAAAATGCCCTCCAGCATCCCAGGATTTCCACTGCAGGTAGGTGGGGGAGAACCATGTTTTCCACATAGGTAGTAGCGGCTTCCTTGTTTCTATTTGAATTCAAAAAAGGGAAATTGGGAAGCATTGCAATAAAGTCTAATTCTAACGTAATTTATTTTTAGTTCTGTCAATGACTTAGAAAGTTACTTAACTTCCCAAACCTCAGTTGTCACATCTGTGAGTGGGTATTACAACAGTCTACTGCAGGATGTGATTGTGAAGAAGTTTTTGAAATGCAGCATGTAAAGTGCATTATTGCACAGTGCAGCATACAATAAACTATCTATTATGAGAAACATTAAAACAAAGGAATTGTACGCTAAACACAAAAGAAGTAGGAAATACAGATACAGTGATTAAATAGAAGTCAAGAGAAGAGGGGACTGTAAACATAGTAGCATTTGATATATTTTTGTGGTTTCAACACATAAAGAAGGGAACCATATTTAATAGTCTTTTGAAGTCATATTTTGTTTTCAGAAGCTATGTAATCCAGAATCTATCCCTCAACCCCCAGCACCACCCCAAGTTTTATATTATGCTCTCAATTTAAAAATGTGCTTTGTTGTAAAAGAACATCTTATTGGTTAAAAAATTCACATGGGTGTTACTAGTGACTACCAGGTGCTAGAAATAATGAAGAGGGTTTGAAAGCATCTAATTTGGGATTGAGATGATTCTGCAATAGTTTCTTAGTAACTGTATAATATCCTGTGGTGGAACTTTATATTGTAATTGATACTTGAGGAAAACTCAGACATTCTGGGGCTAACCAATGATTTATTATGTTAAATATGTTTGAGAGTTTCAGTTCTAAACATTTTAATGCATTGGACAAATTATCATTGCCTAACCCTGTTCTGTCTGTCAGTTAGGTAAACCGGTAGTCATCAATTGGATGATAAGGTGCAAATGAATTGTTCTGTTCGCCGTGAACATAAATGCAGCTGACTCTCCTTAGTGACAGAGTATAAATAGATCATGTTATATAAGGCACATTGAGCTTTTTTTAACCTTTCAAAAGAATTAGCATTGCACATAGCATTACTATTTAGGAATTTCCTTCACATAGAACATGGTGTTTAAAAGTCTACTCCTACTGACACCCATCAAAACCAAGAGAGCAAACAGAGATTGAGAATCTGTATTTTGAGGAGTCTTTGTAGGTGAACATAGATTTATGTAGTCATAGGCACAGATACCTTGCCCAACACTGCAAATTGGAAGCTGGTTAAGTGAAATTTCTATTTAAGAGAGAGACTAGCACAAACTATTTCCTTAGTTGCCTGTCAGGCGGCTATTTTTACTGACTTAGTAAAAAGACAGATGGCTATTTTTACTGACTTAGGAAATAGAGTAGTACACAGTACAGTCCTTAAATTTCATACCTACTTTGAAAGTCCTAACTGCATTGTTCTACGTTTCTAGTAGTAGTGACAGCCAAGAGATATAAATCTGTTTAATATGCAGAGGGAAGACCGCAGCCTACTGAGGATGCAATGCTTTAGAAATTCATGATTCACCCGGAAATTCATGATTCATAGTTATACTAGTGGTTCTCCATAATTTGCCCCAATGAGCATTTCTGTGTCTAAAAAAACACTGTGAAGATCCAGGAGAGTGTAATCCTCTTTTATCCGATGCCAATCAACATGATAATGACAAGACCAAGCTTCTTGAAGAAGACAGAAGCTTTACACGAGTCTGGCGGTATCTTTGGCAAGTGGGGACCATATTGGGCACTTACGGATCTGGGCAGTTTTCCGTGCAGACAGAGATGCAGTGTTCCCCTGATCTATGTGTACTTTGTGTGAGCCAGGTTGTTATCTCACCCACATGAAAGAACATCTGTTCATTTCCCTACATCTATGGTATCTTTCTATCAATCTCTCTCACCATTGCATGTGACAAGTGTGTATTAGCTGGAAACTTTGGTGGAATCCAGATATTATATTCTGTTCCTATCATTGTACTGCCTTGACAACACCACTGACATGAGAGACAAGTGGTAATTGTGGATTCAGAAATATTGGAAACTGGAAGAGTTCTATTTTCTCACCTGGAGCACATTTTAATAATACTTGGAAATGTCTGGACATATTTTAACTTCATATTTGTTCTGCCAGAAAATAAATTGAATAGTCCTTTAGGAATTATAAGGCCAAAGTGAGGGAAAATCAACCAGAGTACTGAGTGAATCTCATTTTATTATAGAATCTGGGACTGACTGTCCATATAATTAGGTAACTAATTAGGAAAAATAATTAACATCTTAAGACTCTCAGTTCATCATCTGTACATTGGAGACTATATTTCTCTGGAACATTTTTTAGAGAATTTTTAATTTCTAAGAAAATGTATATCAAATAGTCATTTGAAGATTATAAAATACCATCTTGTAAAAAATAGTTAGCAACAATTATTTGTATATAAATTAAGAATAAATGGCCAAGAAAGAAGTTAATTACATTAGAGTCTGAAATTATTTGACAATTAACCAACTGCAAGTGCATGTATTTGTGTATGACAAAATGACTTATGAGGATAAAATATAATTGGAATATGTTGATTTGTTTATTAATATTTTTAACTGAACTTATCCTGAGTAAAAACATGATAAGAAAGTAACTGTTTATTGATTACCACAGGGTTAAATTTGTCAATTCCATGACTCTTTCTTTTACTGAAGACCTTGGAATAAAATAGGAAAAAAATGGGTTAAAGTTTAGGAATAAAGTGAACATACTTTTGAGCTGATGAAAGAAAATATCATTATAGAGATGAAAATCCAAAACAACAGAAAAATAAATTAATGGCCAAACCATTCAGTTCCTTTTGAACAGTCTGTTTTAATGGCAATTGCAAAACATTAACCTGAGAAAGAGGGAATTAGTGAAGCGAAGGTGATTAGATAAAGGTGCTTTAACTAGTCATTTTTCAGCTGCCACAAGATATAGCAGTTCACCAATTCATCCAGTCTTTTTCCTTGCTTTCGACTAGTATTCAACATAAAGTGTCTTTTATCTGTGGATATAAGTTAGAGTCGCAAAATTCAGAGAAGGCCGGGGTTTCAGTAGAATAAATGTTTGGATTCATTCTCGCATCTCTACAGATGATGGCAATGAGGTCTAGAATTGTTCTATGCTTTACCTGAGGCAAGTCTCCTGACAATGGGTGTTTCTTTTCCAATACACTATGCTGAAAACTTTTGAAACTTCTTAATAAAATACTTATCAATGAACTCTCTGGTGGGTTCACCAGTGATTTTGCTAGAAATTAAGATATGACAATGTAGTTTTCTAAGGAAATAGCAAAAGGGTATACTATTGAAAAAACCTTTTTTCTAATACTTCTATTTTTTTACATTTAAACATAAAACAATACATCTCTACTAAGTGTTCAGAAAGAAGTATATTGAATAAAAAGTAAAGAGCTCTCTTATTTTATCCCAATCCCACTTTTTCCATGTTTTCTTTCTTAATTCAAGTGTATTCTTCCAATCTTCCTTTAATAAATTGATGTGCTCATACATATATATCCACATACAAATCCTCAGAAAGACTTTGGCCACAACAAGCTAAATATATTAAAGAAGCCAACTTGTGCACTAAGAAAATTCATCAGCTCATTTTACCTAAAAGTTTAGATAAAAGTAGGCTTCAAGGATATACTAATTCAGTGCCTTGGGCAATGTCTCCTGGTGATTTTCTGTTAAGCTCTGCCTCCTCTGTGAATTGAGCTATTAGTGGGATGGCTTCAGCAGTCCTGTGTCTTACATTCCCATACAGTGACATCCTGAGAAAGAGAGGAGAAGGGAAAGAACTTTCCTAGAAGGTCCCCAAGAAACTTCTTTTTATAACACATAGGCCTATACTGGGGCACTTTCCTGAACCAATCACTGTCAAGGAAGATGGGTTTGAAGAATTTTGGGTGAGACTACTTTCTATGGAGGCATGTGATACATGAAGAAATGTGAATTCCTCAAGACAATTTGGATGATCAAGAAGGAGAAAGAAAGGTATGGATGATAAGTAGACAATTTATCATGTTCACTACACACATACAAATAAATAATTCTTTCTCTTTTCCTGTGTCTCTCTCTCTCTATATATAAACATAATAACATATCTTGAACGCCTTTTGTGCCATTGTATACAGCTCTACCCTACTGTTTTTAATTGCTTTATAGAAGGCTATAGTTCAAATATACCACAGTATCTAACCAATCTCCTAGAGATGTGAATCACTTTTTATATTTGTCAAGCCTTTCTCTTAAATTTGAAGGAGGCTTGAGTTAAAAACTTTTCAAAATTTGGAGGATGCTCAAGTAAAAATTTTTAAAATGACCCTCATTGCAATGCTAAAACCAAATTAAAAATACAATCTTAGGTTATCTACATCTTATAAACATGTATATGAAACTACTGTAGGGGACAGCAATGTGTGCCTGGTCCTGTGAGCTTAAAATACATACTGTAAACAGTAGTTGGTAAAGTTTCAGACACTATATTTCTCTGGTTCTCTTGTAAAGCAAAATGAAAATTCATTAGCAGTGAAGAAAAGGAAAATGAGTGTGGCAAAATGCTTTTCTCAAAAAGCATAAAGATCCAGTTGAAGCCAGTCATAGCAGCGCACACCTGCAGTCCTAGCTATTTGGGAGACTGAGGTAGGAGCATCCCTTGAGGCCAGTCCAGCCTGAGCAGCAAAGTGAGACCTTGCCTCTGAAAAAGAAGAAAAAGATCCAATTGAGACAGAATTTCTTCCTAGGAATTCATTTTAGATAAAATGTTATGAAACCAACTTTGAACTAATTAAATATCTAACTTTCCCAACTAAGTGAACAACATTTAATTTATCCCTTATCTAATGTCAATGCCTGGAATTTACTTCCGTTCAGTGGACTGTAAATCTCATGTGATCAGGGACAATGACTGTCTTGTCGATTATTATATCCCCAGAGCCTAGCACTGTGTTTGGCCCTGGAAAATAGTAGTCCCTCAATGATTATGTATTGACTGAATAAATAAATGAATGAAATCAAGAACAGTAAAGAATAGTATTGACCTTGAATTTTACTGGGGGTGACAAAATAAAAGTAGTTGTATTTCAAGATCAAATCCTAAGTGCTATAAGGAAGGGCAAAGGTCCTATGTGACAAGTGAAATTAATAACAGTTAAAAATTAATAAGTTAAAATTAATAGAAATAAGGACTCACTGAATGTTTAAATGATCATACTCCTATATCCTACCTATATGAACTATTACAGTCTTATTTTAGGGTTATTTTGTTGCAAGGAATAGTGAAACACTCAAGTAATCTCAAATAAATAGAAGGAGAGAATTTACTATAATGAGAGGTGTATTTCATGGGCATTGAGGTACACAGACCACTACTCAGCTGGGAATCATAGAAACAGAGCCAGTTCTCTCTCTACTCATGCCCAATCATCTTCTCTCATACTGACACATTACTAATTCTGCTTCTTCATGCTCTGAATAAATCATGGCTAGAGATTCCTTCTCCCTCCTTGTGTTCTTTTGCCTCTTTCTTTATCAATTTATTTGAGACATGGTCTCACTCTGTCACCGAGGTTGGAGTGCAGTGTTGTGATCTTGGCTCACTGTGGAGTCTGCCTCCTGAGTTCAAGCAATTCTCCTGCCTCAACCTCCCAAGTAGCTGGGATTACAGGCATGCACCACCAAGCCCGGCTAATGTTTGTATTTTTAGTGGAGACAGGGTTCCGCCATGTTGCTCAAGCTGGTCTTGAACTCCTGAGCTCAAGCGATCCACCCACTTCGGCCTCCCAAAATTCTGGGATTACAGGTATGAGCCACTGCACCTGACTGCCTCTTTTTAAAATATAGTAATTGTACTTTGTTCCAAAGTTTCACTGATTAACACCTTTACTATCCTATTTTAAAAATGCAAACTAAAATATCTTTTTTTACTAAGCTTCTATTTTCTGTTCAAACAGTAAGTAGCCAGCCACCCTCTGTAGGCTACATCTAGGGCAATGTATGGCTCAGAGTCATGTAACATACTAATCTTTCAGCAGGGTTGTAAACTGACAGCCTTTCTGAGGAGTTCGTGGGAAAGTGAACAGGCACAAAATAGATACAGAGCAAACATTTCCTTATTGGCTATTTTTTGAAACTATAAAATCAATATATGTTTATCTCTATATTTCATTATATATACTTGTATATTTTCTTCCAGTGTGATTTTATTTGCATAATTCCAATAGCATATAAAAATTTTAAAAAGAGATGTAGGTTCACACTTTGCTTATTTTTATAGATATCTCTTTTTCTGGTTGCTTATTTATATTACTTACTCCCTTAGAAAACATCTGTTTAAATGACTGTATAATGATCTCTCTTATGAATGCATCACATCTTTATATACTTACCTGGAGATGTCCTACCACCAGAATTGAAGACACAGTAACAAAGTAGTAAATATCATTTTACCTGAATATTTCTATGCGCTCTCATTAGATTCTTAGGATAGATACCTAGAAATAAATTTTTGAATAAACTGTCGTGAACTTTTTAAAGACCATCAAAATATATTGTCAAATTGCTTTTATAAAAGTTTGTGTTTACTTTTGGTAAAAGTGAAAGATGCTATTATTTCATCTTCAATAATTATCCCTAGCGTGAGGCTAACGACCTTATCTGGTAACTAGACTATTTCTATAAAGTACGAAGAAGGAATTTCTAAATAATAGAAAAGGCATTGATAGTGCTTGGAATACTGAAATCTAGACTTCATTGAGAATGTATTTCTTATTTTGAAGTTGCTTTCAAATTTACTTTTATAATTTGCAACTTATGTAGGCTAGCCACTAATCAAAATGGTCTTAAAATTTGTATCATGAAATGTTAGACCCCAGACCATCAATACAACCCTAATAGTTTTAATTAATTAATTTGTTTATATTTTTTAGTCTCAGATATTAAATATGCACGCTAATCCTAGGCTGTGCTAAGGTAGTGGGGATGCAAATACGAATAAAATGTTTTTCCACAACTCCAAATTACAAGGTAAGAAATAGACAGGAAAACAACCTATTGCATTGCAAAAAGTGACATAAAAGAAGAATACTTGCAGAGCTATGGGTGTTGAAAGGAAAAAATGAGTAATCGCCACGAGAGACAAGCAAGAGCGTCTGCCTAGAGAAATGACATTTCTCTCAGTATTAATACAGAAACTCTTATTTGAAAACAAACAGTAACTGCGTAAGCTCGTGGCTGGAGAAGAGAAAGAAGAGATAGATTTGGCCAGATAGTAAAGTGTCTTTATGTCAAATAGCTTGGAATTTATTGTGAGAGAAAGAACAAGACACCGAAGGCAGAGGCAAATTAGAGGTTGTTGGAACTATCCCGGGAAAGATGAAGAGGTGCTGATAATGCTGAGTCCCTGGAAAGCAGTGAAGAGACTTGGTGATATTCAGGAGATAAAATCAATGATGCTTATCGACCAATTAGATGTGGTTGCTAGAGAATGCAGAGCTGAGTCTTTTTCAATGGGTTTATTAGTAGATGGTGAATCTGTGAACATAATACAGAGCCAGCTGGGGGCACTTTGAACTGTATTATGTTTTCAGTGATCAAAAGATATGGTGTGTGTATGAATTTGGAACTTTTGTGGGGAAGTTGAAACTGGTGAAAAAAATTTTAGAGTCAATGTGAAAAGCAAATCACCTAATGTTTGACAGATCAGTAGGATGACTATAGTTTACAATAATCTATCATAAATTTTGAAATAGGTAGAGGAGAATAGTTTGAGTGTTTCTAGCATACAGAAAAGGCGTATTTAAGGTAATGATATCTAAATAATACTGATTTGATACTTATGAGTTCTATGAATAAATTAAATTATCACATGTACCCCCCAAATATGTACATATGTTTAAATTTTAAAAAAAGTAGATAAGAAATTTGAGATTCAAAAGCAAATACATAGAATATAAATCATATTCAAAAATATCAACTAGGGAGAGTATAAAAGGAAAGAATATAATATATGAAATGGAAGACTAACAAGAATAAATGTCTTAAAATTTTATAGGACAAAAGAGCTACTAAAGGGACAGAATCAATGTTTCTAAAATATTAGTGCAGTGTCACTAAGGAAGAGAATTAGTGTTTCAGATGCTCAAAAATAGGAAATGATCAACTTTGTCAAACACAGCAGAGAGAGCAAGTCAAATGAGAGTTAAGCTTTGCACAGGGCAGTGTCACAGCCAATGAAGTTTATCCAAAGTACAAGTATTACTAATTAAAAAATTTTCCAATGCCCCACCATGACATCTTGAAATATACTCAGCATTGACAATTTTCTTTTTTCACTTGGAGAATGAAAAATAAAACATCAGGACTAAAATTGTGCAGGGTTTGTAATTATGGACCCTTGCTGACCTGAGCCATTTACATTAGCTTTTGAGGAGGAATAAGTCAGATTGTACTAGATGAACTAGAGAAGAGTGATAATTAGATAGTGGAAATATAGACTACTGTCTCAGGAATTTGATGATGAGATGAAGACTACAGTAGATGTAAGAAACTTCATTGTGGACTGAAAATATAAATGGAGAATGCGTCTGAGGGTGAAGAGTTTGAGGATAGAGGAAGTAAGTTAAACAGTGAGGAGAAATAGACGAGTCTGACAACTCAGTGCTTTAACCCAAGATGACAAAGTCTGAATTATTATTCAAAATGGCAGTTGTGTTTTTAAAATTCCATAGAGTTAAGATTTAGTAGTTTTATATGGTATTTCTGGTCAACAGAATGAATTTTCTTTCTGACCAGTTCAAGCATACAAACCCCTGCAACTTGCCACCATAGTCAACATGCCCAAAGCATTTGGTGAATTTTTTTTTTTTTTTTTTCTGAGACAGAGTCTTGCTCTATTGCCCAAGTTGGAGTGCACTGGCGTGATCTCAGCTCACTGCAACCTCCACCTCCCAGTTCTCCTGCCTCAGCCTCCACCTCCCAGGTTCAAGCAATTCTCCTGCCTCAGCCTCCACCTCCCAGGTTCAAGCAATTCTCCTGCCTCAGCCTCCTGAGTAGCTGGGACTACAGGCACATGCCACCATGCCTAGCCAATTTTTATATTTTTATTAGAGATGGGGTTTCACCATATTGGCCAAGCTAATCTCGAACTCCTGACATCGTGATCTGCCCATCTCAGCCTCCCCAAGTGCTGGGATTACAGGTGTGAGCCACTGTGGCCTGCCCCATTTGTTGAATCTTATCCATGTATACTTTGTACATTTCAAATGCCATGAGCGTGGCCAAGAATAAAATGTAGAAAAGCATAACATTCCGCTGGATAAAAAATTATCCTAGTACATCATGCCTCCTGGAGACCTATTAGAACATACAATCTGTGAGTGGAGAAATTCTGTCTGTCTTCTTCAATACTTGTCTCCAGGACCTAGCACAATTTCTGGTACATGCTGGACATAATAAAGTGGATTGAGTAAGTGACTTTTGGGAGCACTAGATTGGAGACCTTAGATCCATAGAAAACGGACTTATTCATTTGCATATTGTAATGGGGAACAGAAGAAGAAATGAAAAGATAGAAGTCTAATAGTTGGTCTCTAAAAGCAAATTAGCACTGGAGAAAAGATACCAAGCGTTAAAGAGAGGAGAGGTGAAGCAGGCATGGAGGCCTTTATATTGTAATCATTCACCTGTTTCCTCTGCTTTTCGATGTCTGCTTCCTATGTAATTTTCTCTAATCATAAATCTATTACCCCTTTCTTTTTCTCCCCCCACTTTTCTTCTTTCCGTCTTTGCTAGTGAAATTTTAGCATTTAATTTCGTAAAGTAACAGCCTGCTGGCTGATATTCTTCTGTGTGTTAGATAAAGAACAACCGGTGTCATTTTTTCCAAATTATAACTTATGTCCTGCTCCACACTGTTTTCAGGAACAAGTCTAAAATCCTTTAGTTTCTTAAGCCCATGCTTAATTGACCATATCTATTTCCCCAGTATTAGTCTATGTCTCTTTTCTGTCTTCCTTATCATGTTTTTCAATTGTTCTCCTTTTCCTTATTAGAGTCTTTGTACCAGCCATGCCTGAGATGCTTTGTTCAATCCACTTTCCTTCTTACAATTAACTGCTACCGACCATGTAGACCATGGTTGTTTCCCTAATTGTAAAACTTCACTCCAGGCTGTGCTCTTCGTAACAAATCTTATTATACATTTGTTAATTAACTGTCTGTTTTTTCTTGTGTAATATCATTTGCGCCTATAGAATATAAACTTCACAATGTCAAGGATTTGCTGATTTGTTTATCTCTATTTTCTCATTGTCTGATATAGTGCCCAAACATAATGGGCACTTAATAAATAGTTGTTGGAAAAATAAATAAATGGGCTGGGTGTGGTGGCTCATACCTGTAATCCCAGTGCTTTGGAAGGTAAAGGTGGGTAGACTGCTTGAGCCCAGGAGTTTGAATGCACCTGGGCAACATGGTGAAACCCCGTCCCTATAAAAAAATACAAAAAATTAATCTGGCATGGTGGCACGTGCCTGTAGTTCCAGTTACTCAGGAGGCTGACGTGGGAGGATCACCCGAACCCAGGAAGTCAAGGCTGCAGTGAGCCAAGATTGGGCCTCTGCACTGCAACCTGGGCAGCAGGGTGAGACCTGTCTCGATAGATAGACAGATGATAGATAGATAGATAGATAGATAGATAGATAGATAGATAGATAGATAGACAGATAGATAGATGCATACTTACATACATTCATACATATATACATTCATACACACATCTATTCATACATACATAGATGTTGGGGAAAAACCATGAGCCACTAACAATTAGTATAACTTTAAGTGAGTCTCAAGGAAAGGTATTTGGGATCATAGTTCAGAGAAGATTCAGTGTAAGGTTGATTGTCAATATTGTGGTGAGAAAGTGGAAAAGTTGAACTTTTGATTAACTGAATCCTAACTACCTAAAATTCTTAGTAATTAAGAATTTTAGTTACTACCTAAACTTTTTAATACATTTTAATGATCCAGAAATTCATTGTTTCTAAAGATGTTATTCCACCACATTTTTTTTATTTTGATAATGTGTATACGACATAAAATTTACTATTTTATCCCTCAATTTTAAGATTTAATAGAGACAATGTAATGGTAAACACTGGTTAGGTTTTGTTCTCCAAGTCTGTTTCTTCTGTTTACTGTAGTCACTGTTATACTCTGTTTCTCAGTGGTTCTATTATTTTGATTTGACCATATGGCTGGGTTGTAGCTCCTTGGTGTGGATTGTGAGCCAAAGCTGATATGCACCCCTTCCATACCTGCTCCATAAAATCCTTCCATTGTGAATTCTACCATGCCTTTTCCTCATCTAGTGGTTGACTGAGAGGACTCCAGAGAATAACAGACACAAAAGCTGAAATGATGATGGTTTCCTGAATGACCACTTGGATGGTGATCTGCCACACTGAACCACTTTCGATCACTTAGTATGGAGTGAAATTTGCAATCCCCCCCGGATGCTTAGCAGTTACAGAAACGGCATTACCCTAACAAACACAACTTTCTGCAGCAGATGTAAGTATAAATTAATAGCTTTTCCAGGTATTGGACTAGTGAAACATATGGTGGATGCTTTTCCTTTCATTTGTTTTCTCGTAATGACCAACATCTGGAAGTTGATGGCAACAATGGGGAAGACTGCTCTACGTTACCAGTGGCAGAAATCCTAGCTAGTATATGGTGTCCACCGTTTTGGAGTTGGCACAATTCTACATAGGATGTCAAAGGAAGACCGGAGTTTACATCAGAGTATAATGATGGTAGCTACGACAAAAACGTGGTGGAATTTATTTCTGCTGAAAATATCTGAAGTGCCTGCTGCACCTTTTCCAAATGGAATGCTCCACTTAGAGTAATTTGCACATATATCCAATCCCAAATTGCTGCAATTCCTTACTACAATTCCTTACCTTGCTGAGCTCCATTCCTTACTATTTAGGGAAAAGGGTCTCAGCATAGACTCGCCATGTCACTGTTGGCTCTCTTTTCATCCCATCGGGAAGGTAAGAGGGGAGTACAGGATTGCTGTGACTGGGGAGAACCTGAGCCTTAACTAAAGAGGAAGGGTAGAAAGTATTCCTTGTGAGAGAGAGGGAGGAAGTTACTGCCTCTGCTCTGAATCGCTATATTTGGGTGGTTCTGATCGTGAACTCTGCAATAGAAAATGTAACTAAATTGTCTCTTCTAAAACAGTTAAAACAATACTATTAAGAGGATCTGGGTGTTGGGGAGATATCTAAGTTAGAGAATCTTATTTAGAATGATTTTTTTTTTTTTTTTTTTTTGGTAAAACAGCCAAAATTACCAAGGTGTGATGATCATACTCCCTTTGCTTAAATTAATTTAGTGGCTTCCCATTAGGAAAAATATCCAAATTCTTGAAGAGGCCTACAGGGGTCTGAATAATCTCGCCCCTGCTGACTCCTGTAGATTTGTCTCAGGACAGTCTCCCTTTCTCTGTCTTTATTTCAGGTGGTTCCTTTCAGTTCTCCAAGACCAGGCTCACTTGTATCACATGACATTTGTACCTGCTGTTCCTACTACATGCTATGTTTTCCTTGGACCACAGTTTTTAGTTAACTAAATACCATCTCTGAAAACCCTACTGAGATAGTGCCACCTCAGGCTTTCCTTGACTCCCTGGTCAGGCCAGGGACCCCTTTCATATGTCTATTATGGAGCATACCGTTTTACTTGCTTAAAATATGACCTGTTTCTTGAGCTCGTTCAGGTAGGACAACTCTCTGGTGTCTTTTCCTATAGATGGAATGTATTTCCTACTCCATTGTTGGCCAATTTTACCTTTAGCCTTGCTTTGTACAATAAAATGCTAGTGGAAGTGATGATGTCATATACATAAACCTTTAAGGGTGGGATAGCTAAGGTAGGAGATGCTCTTTTAGCCTGGATCCAGCAAGAAAAATTGCAGAATTGCAGCTGGACCCACATAGGATGTTAACATGAGCAATAAATAAATAAGCCTTTATTATTATAAGCCACTAAAATATTGCATATGTTTGTTAATTCAGCATACTGTAGTAAAAGCTGACTAATGCAGTGTCATAGCATGCTTTTTTTTTTTTTTGACATGCAAGGAAAGATGACATGATACTATTAGATAGCTCTAAAGTTCAAGTTCCTATAGTCAATGTCTGCTCTGCCACTTGGGACTTTGCGTTCTTAGACCACATTATTCAATCTCCCATAGCCTCAATTACTTTACTTGTAAGATTGGTATAATAATATAGAATACTTTCATAGGGTGATGGTAAGGGTTAAAGGAGTTAATACTGTTCAAGTATTTATACCAGTTTCTGGCACAGAACAAGTCCTCAGTAAATGTTAATTATTAGTATTCATACGACTCATCAAAATTTTCAACCATATATTTTCTATGATTATTTGATTAATGTCTGTTTCTGCCACGAGACTGGTAGGATTCTCAGAGTAGAAACTTCACTTACTTTGTCATTTGTACAGTGAATAAAGAAAATGATTGAAAGAGTAAATAAAAGAAGGTAAAAGCCCAAAGCTATCATCAGTTATGGTAGTTAGAGTAACTCAAAATAAATACTATTAAAATTTTAAATTACTTATAAGAGGAGTAATATTTCAGGTAATACTAGCTTTATGCATCAAATTTTATAAAATATAGACTTAAGTAAAAACCAGACTTCTGGTTGAACTCTACAGAATGCAAGTTCCTATAGTGGTTTGCACCGCTGGCCTAGTGTCAATAGCATTGCTATTTCACAAGGGTCAATGGTGCAAATGCAAAAAGGTAATCATTTGTCAAGATATTTTATATCCTTCTTGAAATCTTTTTATTATCAACTTTTATTTAAGATAAAAGGGATACAGTTTTTTTTTTTTTAACCTGGGTATATTGCACTCAGGTAGTGAGCATAGTACCCAATAGGTCTTTTTTTCACCCTTGCCCCTCTCCCTTCCTGCCTCTAATAGACCACAGTGTCTATTGTTCTCATGTTTATGTCTGTGCATGCTCAATGTTGTGCTACTGTAAGTTAGAACATGTAGCGGTTGTTTTTCTGTTCCTGTGGTAATTCTCTTAGGATTATGGCCTCCAGCTCCATTCATGTTGCTGCAAAAGACATGATTTCATTCTCTTTTTATGGATGCATAGTATTCCATGGAGTATATGCATCACATTTTCTTTATCCAATCCATCACTGATGGGCCCCTAGGTTGATTCCATGTGTTTGCCATTGTGAATAGCATGGCAATGAACAAATGAATGCACATGTCTCTTTGATATAATAATCTATTTTGCTTTGAATATATACCCAGTAGTAGGATTGCTGGTGGGATGGTAGCTCTGTTCTTAGTTCTTTGAAAAATCTCCACATTGCTTTCCACAGTGGCTGAACTAACTTACATTCCTACCAACAAATGTGTCCCTTTTCTCCACAGCCTCACCAGTATCTGCTGTTGACTTTTTAGTCATAGCCATTTTGACTAGTGTGAGATGGTATCTCATAGTGGTTTTGAAAATATTAATAATTAAACATCTAATTCTTGAAATTCATGGTGGATAAAACCAATCCTAATATCATATAACACTTGTTCTCAAATTCTCCCATTGCAATAGTCAGTCTCTCACAGAGGACTTTTTTTTTGGTATAAAATATAAGCCATAGTGTTTCAAATCATCTTCCATGATTACAAATCAATGCCCATCCTATCTCTGATAACACATCTCTATTTATCTAGCTGTTGTGCTTCCCAGTTTAGCATCGTGTAATGGGCAACGCCCTCTCTCAGAGGCTAGAAATTCAAGAATTAGATTGCATAGCATAGCATACATGTCTGGACTGGTAAATTAGTTGAGCATGTCCTCAGGCATAGACAAGTAACCTGGGAAGACTCACTGAGAATGGCACAAGCATTAGATGAGATTAGAGCTGGCAGCAGAGACATCTTGGTGTTGAGGGACATGTGTGATATACTATACTAACATTCACCAGAGACAACATTAATACTAGAACCGGGGTAGGGATTGATGTTGAAAGTAGGACTCAAGAAAGTGGTTTCAACTGTGTTCAGATAAATCACCTACATTCCCAAATGGTTTTACTTCTACATGGCACTATTTGGAAACACTTGCAAAGAGGCAGGTTCTTGAAATTAGAAAACTGGGAAGAGTCTCAGTGGTAGAAATAAAGTATATCATGTTTCATGATGAGACAAATAACCATAATAAACACATAAAAAGTCATATGTATTTTTTTCTTTTTAAAAATATTGTATACATTTATGAGGGACAAGTGTAATTTTGTTGAATGCATAGATACAAAGTGATAACGTCTCCACCTTTAGGGTATTCAACACTCAAATAACATACATTGTACAAATAACGTAATTTCTCATCATCTACCCCCCTCCCAGCCCCCATCCTTTCAAGTATCCATTGCCTGACGTTCCACTCTCTATGTTCACGTGTACACAATATTTAGTTCCCATCTATGTAAGAAATTGCAGTATTTCTCTTTCTGTGTATGATTTGTTTCACTTAAGATAATGACTTCCAGTTCCATTCATGTTGCTGTAGAAGATATGATTTTATTGTTTTAAGGCTGAACCGTATTTCATTTTGTGTGTGTGTGTGTGTGTGTGTGTGTATACATGTATATATCACATTTTCTTTATCCAATCTCTTGTTTATGGAAACTTAGGCTAATTGCATTACTTTTCTATTGTGAATAGTCTGAAATACACCAATGTGTAAAGGTATACTTTTGATACAATGATTTATTTTCCTTTGGGTAAAGACCCATTAGTAGATTGTTGGATCAAAGGGTAGTTCTTTTAGTTCTTTGAGAAATCTTCATGCTGTTTTCCTTAAATGTTGTACTACTTTACACTCCAAACAATGTTGTGTAAGAGTTCTCCATTCTCTGCATCCTCGCCCGCATCTGTTTTTGTTTTCATTTTTTTCTTTAATAAGGGACATTCTGACTGGGGTAAGATGACATCTCATTATGATTTTAATTAAGTCGTGTTTATTCTTGATCTTGTTTTTATTCACTTCCTTTGCCAGGTGAATGCTTTCTCACTTTCCAAGCGTAGCAATTGGAGATACCTATAAATGATGAAATACAGGCACTTTGATTTTCAATTGATGCTATATTAGAGTATGGCTTCCATCGATTATTCTTTCCGGATTTGGCAAAACTATTCTAGTGTGAAGGTGTGAGGATAGGAAGGAATGGGTAAAATAAGAAGCATAGGTAGTAGAAAAATGCTGGTAATTTTTCAAATAATTAATTAAACAATAATGTACAATAACTAGTTGGTCACCAACTGTGCATTTTTATAGTTACCCAAAAGTAGATATTAGTTTATGTTCTTAAATGCATATAATTTATTTTTTGAAGTCAAGAATATCCAAGAAAAGGTTAAATCACTAAATAAAATTATTCACAATAATAACATTAGATTCATACAATAATAGAAGAAAGTCATGTGATTATAAAAATATTACTCCCTAATAAACTCCCAGTACTTGAAAGGCACTTGAATTTCTTTTTTTTTTTTGAAACAGAGTCTTGCTCTGTTGCCAGGCTGAGTAGTGCAGTGGCGCGATCTCGGCTCACTACAACCTCCACCTCCCAGGTTCGAGTGATTCTCCTGCGTCAGCCTCCCTAGTAGCTGGGATTACAGGCACATGCCACCTCACCCAGCTATTTTTTTGTATTTTCAGTAGAGATAGGGTTTCACCATGTTTGCCAGGATGCACTTCATCTCCTGACCTCATGATCCACCCACCTCGGCCTCCCAAAGTGTTGGGATTACAGGCGGGAGCCACCATGCCTGGCCAAGACTCAATTTTTTAACATACCAGCCTTCATATTATTTAAGAATTATTCTTTCATTTTTACTTTCATATCTCTCCTTCGTTCTCTTTTGTCACGAAGCTGATATGATTAATCAGGGTAAAACTACCTAAATGAAAATATGTCTATTTTACAATTGTTTTGCCAAAGATAATGGAAAGGCTACATGGAAGTATTTTGTTTAAAAAATTAGTAATCAAACTTATTTCTGTTTTAAAATACAGTCATGGAGATAGCTTGGGTAAAAAGCAGAAGCGTTTTATAATAATAAATGTTAATAATTGATTTAAACAAAGGAAGTTTAGAGGTGTGATAAGCTTAAGAATCTAAATTCGATGCCAGGCAACACCTATTAATACATACTTGACGTCCATAGAAAAACTGAGGGTTTTGTTCTCCCCCTAAATAGGTGTTTGCTGTATTACATTGTCATCTCTCTCAAGAAAACTTTGATATCTTGGATACATTATGCAAGCCTCTGGCACTCCTGTGTTTTGTAGGATGCCTCCTCTAAAGTGTTTGGATTGCATTAGACTGTGCTGATTGTGGGCATACTTCGTCTGGGCAGAATACCAAAGGGACAAAAGCACATTCCTGAGCCTTCAACATAAAGCACTCCATCCATGCAGCCCTGGCACCGGAGGGTGAAATATCAATTATTACAAACATATTCTGGGCACTTTAGAGACATTACTCATTCTTCTATGTGTAATGGGAATTCATGTTTTCAGGATAAGAGAGGGAGTTGGCAGGTGCAATGGGAAGCATTGCAGTAAAATTTTTCTCTACAAAGGGAGATGTTGTCTGTAGAGAGCACGTGCAAAACCTCTGGCATTACTTACTCTATTTCTCTTGGGGTGGGGAAGCCAGTTTACATTTTCCAGTGAACCATATCCATTGACGATTGCTTTGATTTCATTGTACAGGAGGCTTAACAAACAGCCAACGGATTTATGTTTTAGTGGAAAACACGACATAACCTTCAGCAGAAAAGCTCCTTCAGAAGGAAACTATGTGCTTAGACTGCCAAGTGCATTTAAATGTTGCAAACAGTCTAAGAAAACAGGACATCTGTGTGCCGTGTTCACCAGGCTGAGTGTCCTTTGAATTACGCCCTTGGCGATGAGTGTATGCACAGTAGCCCCTGCTTCTTGACTTCAACTCCTCGTGTATCTCTCTGATTGATGTCATAGAGGCTGGAAAGAAACTATGTAATAGTAAAATTTTCCTGTTCCCCTTTAAGGGATTTATGCATTTAAGAGATGCTCCTACTTAACCTACACATTTTGTTCTCTGTTGAGGGCAAAAGCAAAGCAATGATGTGGATAACACAACATGTCATTTCAAAAGATCTTTGTCTTTAATTGGAAAATCAAAATTGTGAACTACCTAATTTTGGAAAATAAAGAAGAGTACAAAGAATTACCTCAAAAAGTTACCCATAATTCCACTGCTGGAGATAACATTTTGTTTTATTTCCTTTATGTATCTGTGTGTATCTGTTGGTACATTCCCATGTATTTGTTCCTATCCAGATACATAAGTATTTACAAAGACATACCACATTATATCACGGTTCTTCACTTATCCTTATATGTTGGACATTTTCTCTTGTTAACATAAGTTATTGTAAAGTTTAATTTTAAATGTTTTTAAAATATTATATCATATGGCTGGTCCAAATATATTTATCCAGGTCTTTCCTAAGAGATTCTAATATCCTCATTCCTTTTTTTGTCTGTCTATGATATAAAGCATACGAAACAGCATGCGATTGAGAAATAAATTGCATTGCTTTTTTCCCCTCAAATTTGTTTATTTTTAAAATTGGCATATAAAATTGTATGTAGTTACATGAACAGCATGATGTTTTGAAGTATATATACAGTGTGGAATGATGAAATCTAGCTAATTAGCATATGTATTTCACACAGTTAATCACTTTTATGGTGAGAACACTTCACATCTATTCTCCTAACATTTTTCAATAATGCAATATATTGGTATTAACTATAGTCACCATGCCATACAATAGACTTCTTAAACTTTTTCCTCCTGTCTAACTGTAAATATGTGAATTTGTGTTGCTTTTGTCCAGAGAGTTGGCTTTTGTTAAGAGTCTAGGGTAGAAAATATAACAGGTGGTGAAGCTAGCTTGCCTCATAGCTGGCTAGAATAAACCTTCTACGCTGCAAACTTCTCCTGAAACTGTTCCCTAATATCCAAGAAATTTTAATTCCAACTTTGAGCTTTGACCTCTTTAAACCATTTAAGTCCTTAGAAGAGATACTATTTGAAGCACTTCTTCATCATTTCATTGTGAATGACTTTTCAAAGGGTAGATTTCAATGCTTACCTGAAGAATCAGAGTCTGAAGGGACTAAGGGAAAAGTAAGAGGGGGATGCAGTCCAAAATTACCGAGAAAGGGGGTTTCCCTGAGAGGGTGTAAGGAGGCTCTAAATCTCGTCGTAACAGAACAGGGTGATCTGGGAACCTGGAGCCTCTTTAGGAATATTTACTAACTTGGATTAGACATATATAGTTCATTCTTTACCAGATGTTATAACAAAAAGAGACAGGAGTGAACAAAAACCTAGGTTTGTTCATTTTATAGAGAGCGTAACAACTGCCAAGGCAAGGACTTGGCTAAGTTATCTTGACAACTCAGACTTAATGGATTTTTTGTTTGCTTGTATTATAGGGATAACATCACAACAGTCTGCCTTGTTTTTCAAGCAGAGATACTACATTTGGAACAGCGTCAAGAAAAAATACAGAATCAAATCTGATGTCTGTGGTTGGATTCTATGTAGGTCAAATACCGTGAGATTTTATTTTATGCATATGAATGGAGGGAGTTTTAAAACCAAAAACTTGTTGGTCCTATTCAAATTTACAAGACTTTGTCTCCAACCTAGGGTCTGTGGGCCGAATTCCAGCTTTGTTGCTTAATTGATGGGTGTAATTAGAAAGTAAATGTTCTCTGTTCCTGTGGCATTCCAATACAACATTTGGAGACATAAGGATATATACGTCATTCATATTTATGTAATATGTGAGAATCTTGAGGAATATTTTTAAATTCCTTATTTGAAAACATCTGAGTCTCTCATTCCTCAATGTGTATTAGAACACTGCCCATGCTGTTCCTCTACCTGGAACACCCCTCAAACCTCAACGGAGATTTCTCCCTTCCTTCCTTCCTTCCTTCCTTCCTTCCTTCCTTCCTTCCTTCCTTCCTTCCTTCCTTCCTTCCTT
>NW_012108363.1:1643020-1644363 GCF_000951045.1 Mandrillus leucophaeus | reverse complement strand
TTTTTTTTTTTTTTTACAGTCTTGCTCTGTCACTCAGGCTGATAGGGTACACTGGCGATTTTGGCTCACTGGAACCTCTACCTCCCGGGTTCAAGCAGTTCTGCGCCTCAGCTTCCTGAGTAGGGATTACAGGCGCCTGTCACCACGACTGGCTAATTTTTTGCATTTTTGGTACAGACAGTGTTTCGACATGTTGGCCAGGTTGATCTTGAACTACGGACTTCAAGTTATCTGCCTGCCTCTGCCTCCCAAAGTGCTGGAACTGCAGGCGTGAGCCACCACGCCAAGCCTCCCACAGGACTTCCTCACTTACCCCAAGATGTTGCTCAGATGTCATCTTCTCAGGAATGTCATCTTCTCGGGAAGGACTTAGATGTGATCACTTTATTTAAAATCTCACCTCATTATCTGCAGTTTCTATCCCCACATCTGGCTTTATTTTTCTTTCTAGCACTTAACACTTTACAACGTGGAATATAATTTTTATATCATTTGTTTGATTGCCTTCTACTAGGATGAAAGCTCCGTGAGGGCAGAGATTTGGGGCTACTCTTTCACTGGTACTAACTAGCACCTAGAGCACTGCCTTATACAGAGTAGGAATATATAGACATATGTTGAGTGAACGCTATTAGTGCAAGATTTTTTTTATCAATAGATAAATTCAGCTATATACAGCTTAGATTTATTTTAGAAAACTACCATGATCAAGAACTCTAATAGCAGCAACAACCCAGAATACCTGTCTGAATACTTATAATATTCTATTTCCAGATTTAGGCAATTATTTTAAAATTAAGTTGGCTGCATTAATTTTAAACTGAATAATTTATCATTGATTTGGGTATCAGCTCCCAAAGTCTCAAAATTTCAGTTTTGCAAGATGTGTTTTAGCTTAAAGGATATTCTTCCTTTCAAAATATTTTCTCAGTAACAGGAATTTTTTTTACACTTTGAAATACTACAAAGGAAATTACAATAGAGTATTACCCAGTTTCAATCAGTCTTTCACCAAAAACATCCAAAACAGGAAAGAGAAAATCAAACAACAGTAAATGACATTCTGAGAAAAACAACAGCATTGCTGTTTCAGATTTCATGACTTTCTTTTCTTTCTCTTTCTTTCTCTCTTTTTCTTTCTTTCCTTCTTTCTTTCTTTCTTTCTCTCTCTTTCTTTTTCTTTCTTTCCTTCTTTCTTTCTCTTTCTTTCTTTCTTTCTTTCTCTTTCTTTCCTTCCCTCCCTCCCTCCCTCCCTCCCTCCTTCCTTTCTTTCCTTCTTTCTTTCTTTCTTTCTTTCTTTCTTTCTTTCTTTCTTTCTTTCTTTCTTTCTTTCTTTCTTTCTT
>NW_012108363.1:1617858-1642950 GCF_000951045.1 Mandrillus leucophaeus | reverse complement strand
CTTTCTTTCCTTCCTTCCTTCCTTCCTTCCTTCCTTCCTTCCTTCCTTCCCTTTCTCTCCTTTCTTTTCTTTTTCTTTTTCTTTTCTTTTCTTTTTTCTTTTCTTTCTCACCCTCCGATCTGTGTTTAACTGCATACATTTACTGGAAGAGGGCACAAATTCATAAAACTTGTTTTCAAAAACACGTTATCTATATCAGCAATCAAACCTGATGCATGAGTTTGTTAGCCACTTTAAATTTGAGTAGGAATTAATTGTCAAATAAAAGATTATGCATTTCACTTATCACTCATTTATTTATTCATCATGTACATATGTACTTATTGAGTGAAAGCCCACTATGCAGAAAACATTTTTCTAGTCTTTGTGTTATCTTCAAGATAAATAGAAGAATCTTTTTATCCTCCAGCAACTTACGCTCTACGGTAGAAAACTACTTGAAAATTCAGGCTGTGTGTGACTGTACTTAGCCAGCTTCCCACAGGGATCTTTCATAGTGTTGCTCTCTCCATGGTAATTCATGAAACTGTGCCTACAGTACACAGTCTCTGTGGTCCTAAGTAGCTGCTGTGATGCAAACAACTTGCTAAACAAGGCAGGCAACCATACGTGCTATTACAGAGGTATTATCAGTGTGCTGTGGGAGTAATTAATTCTGACTTAAAGTTTGGAGGGTGGGAAAGGGTGGCAAGAGCTAAAATTGATGTAATGCGATTTAAAGTCAGGAAAGTTATTTGGTTTAAGTGAACTGTTAGGGCTATTGGACGTAAAAGATAGAAAATATTTATAGATCATTTCTAGTTCAATAAAATTATTGATCAGGAAACTGAAGTTCAGAGGGAGGAAGTGCCATTCCCTAAGTTATAGGAATAGTTAAATGCAGTACAGAATTCTGACATCATTTGCTAGCAACTGTTTACTATTCGATATTATTTTCAATTCAGAATTTAGCTTTCCTTTTTTTCAACAAAACTCATCTTTTTTAAAAGAATCTCTTGATTACTAACATGGTCTTGGTCAAACATAAGGAAATTGTAAGGTGAAGTGTATGTAGTATGAAAAAACTTTTAGATAAAATGATATTTAAAAATCCACTTCAGGGAAAAATTATTAAAAAGAAAATTTTATGCAGATTTTCTTAACTATATGAACTTAACATTAAAATTTTGTATTTTTTCTTCTCATGCTTAAAAATTAATTTAACCATAGCAGAAATAGCATGTGATAGCAATAACAAAGGGGATTATTCGAGTTATTTAGAGATTGTAATAATACATTTTAAAATTTTAAAAATCCTTTAAGTCTGCTGTGACAAAAAGAATTAGAGCTGGAAAAGTTGTCCTCAAGAAATATTAGCACATATATTAGGAGGCCTCAATTTGGTTGAGTTGCTGAATTCATCCCACCCGCTTCCTCCCCACATGGTGACTTTCTTGGGAAAAATTATTTCGTTTAAAACTATTTAGTTAAAACTGGAAAAAAATATATATCCATAATACGAAACAGCATTTAAGTCATCTTTTCACTTAAAAAAAATGCAAGTTCTGAAACCTTCAGGTAAATAGTCATTGACTCTTGGGTTGACCTTTAGCTATGTCTGTAGGCATGGAGAACACTCATATTCTCTAGGAACACACACTTTAGGGTAAAATTTCATCAGCTCAATACAAATAATATACATGAATGTTGTATATCCATTTTTTTTTTTTTTTTTTTTTAGTGTTCAGATAAATTACAAACCTCACTCATTAACTCATTCAGCAGACATTTTTGAGCACCTACACTGACAATAAGCCCAGAATATGCAGTGGTGTACATGTAGGTGGGTTCTTAACTGTAATGTACCTGCATCTTTCCTTCATTTTCATCCACTTGTCTTAAATTCAGCTTCAGACCTTTAATAGTAACCAACATCTGTATTGCAAAATTATATTTTCTTTTCCTATTTTTTTTCCCCCATGTAGGAATCAAGTGTGACATACGGAGCTATAGAATTACAAATTATGTGAATAATGGCTCTTCTTTTGAGATTATCACTGACTCCAAACAAGAAAATTTCCATTCCTAATCTCAGCAATACACAGCAGGCAATGCTGCAGATAAAGGGAGCAACCAGGTTTGTGTTTTGCTTATTTATTTTTCACTGAATCTAAGCAATTTCATATTATTTTACCGCTTTGTCTACATATATCTTGCCCCATCTACAATATTACAGGCTTATAGAAAAGAAGACAATGTTTTATACCCAATAATTTGTATCTGCCCTGGCATGCAGTTGGACTTTATCTGTGAAACTGAATTGAAAATACCATTTGAAAGAAAAGTTAAATGGAAACACTTCTTAATCAAATAAATTCATATACTTGAAAAATTATCAATCTGTCATTCAAATGATAGTCACTAACATGTTTGAAAGACTGCAGTTCTAATAGTGTGCTGAAAAGTCAGAGACATTATAAAAATATTAAATAAATAAAATATATTGTCAAATTGCTACAAACCCCAAATCTAATTTCATCTAGTTTATGAGATATCGGATTAACTTTAGAGTCAGATTAGCACCTTGTTTACTAAACCATTTCTATATTTCCAAAAGGACTCATTATTTTAAGGCATTTATGAAAAGGAAAAGAGATTATTTGTGTGAATAGTTATTTATTTTCCTATTGACAACAAAACTAAAGACAGTCAGAAAATATTAATGTCAGACGTAGTTGAAAAGTGAGATTATCATTACATTTTCCTCCCATATTTTAGGATTGTAAACTTTTCACTATTTGAGGTTTTGAGTATATGTTGTATCTATTATTCGAAAAAGCAACCGTGACTTAAAAACAGGCAAAATAACAACAAAATAAAAATAAGTGATTTCTTATAAGATTCCTTGGCATATTGTTTACTTACATATAACTTAGAGTTATTTACAAATAGTCTGAGAATACCATGTAAAAATACCATACAAAATGCAAAATGTAATGAAACGACTGTTAAATAAGACTTTTAATAGCTTAAGAGTACAACTGAAAAGATGTCAGTGATTTATCATACCTTTGAGTTTTATGGAACACTGAAGTACCCCATGATCTTATTCCAGGTTTCAAAGTTCCTAAATTTTAATCTAGGAGAGATACAGGAAGCATAAGCAATAATTCAGCAGATGCCACTGATGCCCTTAGGTCTAGAATCAAACCTAATCTAAAGATGTTGGTTTCACACCTAAGTATAGAAATAGCACTTAGATATCTGTAGAAACTATTTATCATAATAGCAGAATGGGCAGCAGGTGTATTTGCAGTGGGGTGGTAGAGTGGGATGAGCAAGCTCATATGATTCTCAGTAAAGAACCAATACGGTTAAATCTGTTAAGTAATTCTGAGTCTAAGAGTGTTCCATACCACTATCATTGGCTTTTCTGCAAAGTCAGTAATTATTATTTTTGGAGAAACTTGTGGTTTAAAACTTTTAAAAATATGTTCATACTTTCAGAGTCACACTTAGTCTTCTTTCTCCTGAGATATTTGACAAATACTCGTTAAGGAAAAGCCATGTGAAATGATGTTGAAAGGTGTTTCATGGAGGGCAAACATGTTTCCCTTTTTTTATATACTTGCTTTGGTGTAGAGTGCAATATGGGACAGAATCCCAATAATGCTTCTTTTTCATCATCAATCCTATGATACTAACTCAATTTCCCATCAAGTATATGAAAACTATAGAACGACCCTGTGGGATAAAAATCAGAATTAAGACTATTTTTAAAATGCATGTCTTGTCTTGCTAAAGCACAGTGCTTTCCTTTACCTTTCATAAATTGCATAAAGTTTCGAATTATTTGTTCAGAATCGCAAAAATGTAAAGTTTCCCTATTCAGTGTGTCATAGTAAAACTGCTAATACACACAATTTGCCAATAGATTATGTTCTAAAAACAAACCAATAATGGTAAACTTTCAAAGTAAGTAAGCTTAGGAAAAGTAAATTTGATTTCTGTATCTTAATGCCATACAAATGTATTGAATGTTAATGGAATAGTTTCAGAAACAAGAGTTAAAAGCTGTACCTGTATTCCAACAAAATATCAATAGCTTTCATTCAAAATTTAAGTCATCTAAATGTTTTGACTACACAACACCCAATACATTGGACAGACTGCAAATCATAATCAAGATTCATTTTGAAGAATAAGATGCATACAGTATCCTCCTCACTCAAGGAAAGAATAAATAGAGTCCAAAGGATATCTATATAACTCACAATAGTGTTCCAGAGACTCACTTTGTCTGAGATCCTCTTCGACTGAAGAGATCCATATTTCTAACATTCAGAGATTGCTGCATGAATCCCAAAAGTAATTGATCCACGACTTATGGAATATGTTATCAAGTACAAGGAAGGCGTTATAACATGGGGGTCAAGAGCACATACTCAAGTTCCTTAGTTTAAAGTCCTTGTTCTGCCACATAATAACTATTTGATCTTGGGCAAGTTGCTTATCCACTGTGCCTCCATTTCCTTAGCTGTTACGTGGAAACATTAATAGTACTTACCTCAGAGTAATGATATAAGAATTAAAGTTACTACTTATAAAGTTTCTAAAATACTGTCTATACATAGAAATTGTTACATTAAATATGTTAAATAAAATACACTGGGAAAATGTTTGCATTGTAGCTTCCTCTTTAAGGTCATAATGCATAAATATATTAAAAGCTCCAGTCAAAAATAAACGAAGATATGTCTTGGTAACAAACAACTCCAAAATATCAACAGCTTACAACAACAAACATTAATTTTTACTCATGTATTATGTAGGATGATTTCAAATATTGGTTCTGACACTTACCAGCAATGCGACCTTGGGCAATTGACTTAAGTTTCTGCACATCAGGGTCCACATCCGTACAATGAGAACAATAATAGTACCAATGTACCAGAGGATAGCTGTGAGGAATAGATGTATTAGCATATGCAATATGCTAAACACAATAACTGGGAGATGGTAAGCATACTCTACATGTTAACTTTATGATTTAAATTCTTTTTCTATCTTAAAAGCAAGGAAACCAATTCTCAAACGATGAGGTGATTTAAACAAAGGTAACCCAGCTATCAAATCAAATGATGAATCAGAAACTCTCAGTCAGGTTGAACTAAATTAAATCCCCTTTGTACTGTTTTGCTTTCCATTAATTACTGGGAAATTCTAATTGTTATAAATACCTATGATAGTGCTATTGAGAAATGTGATCAAGAATTTGTAAAGAAATAACTTTTTCCTAGCGTGTTATATTTCGGTGAGACATAGAACTTGCCACATTTATACGCACAGAGACAGAATGTGAGAGAATATGAGATGGCAAAAAGTAACAATACTGGTCACCACCATTGTGATTTTATGTATTTCCCAGTTCTCATTAATGTCCCAGAGTAGAATAGGAGATGTGAACAGTAGGGAAGGAAACATTTATCGAATACTTATTAGGCGTCTTGCACTATGCTGCACCACACCCTACACCTCACTTACTTCCCAGAACAGCAACCACATAAAATAGGTTTCAGGGTCTACAAGTGTTATCCTGGATCATGGCAATATTATTCCTAGGCTGATACTTTTTGATGTTCTTTCTGTCACTAATTTCAGCTTGCACAATAGCATAAAGTGGAAAATACTATTTTCCACTTTGCTAATGTCCCATTTTCTAAGAAAGATCTCTCTTGATCAAACTATGGAAAAGAAGCTTCATACTAGTCATATCACTCATCACTCCTTGAAATTGTAATGTACATCGATAATCTGCATCCATCAACATTAATCAAAGCATCATAAATGCAGGGGAATTGTCTGTCTTGTTCACCGCTTAATCCCCAGTGTCTAGGATAGTGCCTGAATAAATGAATTCATCTGGGAATGTAAAATAGAATGAATGAGGCTAAGAGATTAAAGAAATTTATCCAAACATTCACAGCTTGTGTGTTGTACAACTGGAATTTGCACTACAGATTTGAGTCCAAACCCGGTGGGCATCCCATTGTGCCAACTGTTTCTACCTTGCTTCAGCAGTTAGTCTCACTGTGGCCATGGAGAGCAGAACAATGTGGTATTAGGTTAAACCATATGGAATGCTTTTCTGAATTCAGTGACAGTAAGTCTATTGTGTGAAGTATACAAAAGAGCTACCCTGCTAACGGGAAGGATATTTTGTTATAGAAGAATCAGTAAGTTCAAAGGCCCATATGTCAGTGGAGAGCACAGGTTATTCTAGAAACTGACAAAAGGCCAAAATGTTTGGAAATTAGTGAGTGACATGGGGAAGGTTTGAAATGAGATTGGAGAAGTAAGCAATGTATAGATTGTATATAGCCCTGTAGGTCATGCAAATAAATTCAAATTTTATTCTACATGCAATAGAGATTTACTGGAGATTGCTAAGTAGAAGAACTATATAATCTGATTTGAGTTTTTGCAAAGTCACTTTGGCCACCATGCAGAGAATGGACTAGGAATGGACAAAATCTAAGTACAATAAATACATACACACATACACCTTCACACCCTATATGCTGCCTTTGAGGAATGTGTCAAATGGGGGAGGAGATTATTTTGCACAGGTCCAGAAACATGGTGACAGTGAAGTTTCTATCCAGATGATAGCATCCCAAACCTATGAACAGTAGAATATATTGTCTCCCCTCATCACTGTTCAGATGCCTGCCCTCTGAAGTAGCAAAAATGATCTCACAAAAAATGGGATCCTAACCTATTGATAGCAACTATAAACCAAATATAATTTTATGTGCAAAATAGTCATTGTACAACAACAACCTATAAATTTCCTATTATCCAAAAGCATTTTATTATCTATAGTATCCAGTTGCTAATACTTTCTTTCATTTTCTTTTTTATGACCATATGATTCTTCCATCCAAAACTCCTCACCAGCTCTCCATTTTCTGCTATTTTCTAGAATGAAGTTCAAACATTTGAAGTTCCTCTTGATCTGATCCCCATAACCTTCTCCATTCTTGACTTTATCAGTAATCCCTACTCATCTCTCTTTCTTTCTTTTCTCTTTCTCTTTCTCTCTCTCTCGTGTGCAAGCACACGCGCGCGCACACACACACACACACACACTGTACTGAGGCAGTAGTGAATATATTATCACATTCTATTATTTTTCCCATGGTGTAGTATCTTTTGAGAATTTTCGTTTTTAAAATATTTGTTCTGACAAGCTTCTTTTCAACCTTCAAAGTCTTCCTCAGAAAGCTATCCATGGTACTTCCTTAATGGGAGGCAGATATACTTTTAACTATACTCCCTGTGCATGGATATATCAATTTATTATTTATTGAATTATTGTTTATTTATTACTAGAATTAGTTTTCTGTTGAGGGACTGCATTTCATTTGTTTTATGTTTAATAGGTATAATGTCATTGCACTCAAGATTGTTTAGTCATTCAACAAATACATTCCAGGTTAAATTATACCTTTCATATATACAGATATTCCAAATATCTAACATGCGTGCAGAAATAAAGCAGATTATGTATAAACAGTAGAACCAAGATAACTATTATTAGCCCTTTGTCAATTCCCAGTTACCAAAATGTATTGCAACTTCATAAAACAAAAGAAAATATAAATCCTCAGTGGAACTGAAAATATTCTTAGAAGATCTAATATTTGTGTTTGTGGTTTTGGAAATCTACATATCTGGCATATATATTATAATGCAAAAAATAAAATGAAGTCAACTAAAAAGCTTTATTATTAAAAAAAATAAAACTTATAAAGAACGTGTTAATGTATTGTGGATACCACCCTCTTTATTGTTCTCATTTAAGCACTTCAAAAATGATGTTTCCATTGGGGGCCACCACCACAATTTATAAGGGTTTTGGTCTTTATTCATTTATTCAATACGCTACTGAACTTTGAAATTTAAAAAAACTGTGAGATGGAACAAAACAATGCACTATTTATTATTTGAGAAAGCAGTAACTATAAGACTGCTGTCAGTTCTGGCAAATGAGATCACACTTGTGAAGGTATATGGAATAGGTTTTTTAAAGTCTCTATTCATGATTTTGGTAATATGCAATGCTTCCTGAACTCAGGACCACAGAAATGTGGAAATAGAATATGCATGCAATAAAGAAGAGGCCTCAGTGAATATGTTTTTTGTTGTTGTTGTTGCTGAATATTATCATTTCTTTCTCAGAATCCTTTGCTTTCTTTCACAAGGACACTGGAATATCTGCAAAGAACATACATGAAAATAGTGTTCTAATGAATTAATTACTTCAGGAAAAGGATCACAGACTTCAGCATAGTTATGTGAATTCCACTAGAGAGCAGATATTTGTGGGAAGTGTCCTTGTTTGACTTGTTCTCCTCTGTAAACACTGCATCTGAAACAGTGGAGCAAGCCAGGGAGAATCTCGGCATTTGTTGGACTAATGAATGATGCATTGAGTATGCAGCTTAAATTTAAATGAAAATGATAGTATTACTTGTCAATGGTTACCACATTTGCTGCATTTTCCAATCTGTTTTTTTCTCTGAAAATATATAGACATGTATTTCATTTTTTGTGAACTTTTCATGAATAAAATGTAGACACATTGTTCCCTCACCCCAAACGGTACAGTATGTATGTTCCACAAATAACACTTTCTTCAATAACTATTTTATAACCCTCCAGATCAGAAAATAAAAATTGGTACAGTATTACCATTTGAACCTAAGTTCCCATTCAAATTTTGTCAACAGATTTAATAATGAGAGCTTTATCTTGCTGGTTTTGGCTCTATCCAGAAAAGCAAGCAATTAATTGTTGCAACAGATTCTTTCATCCTGAATGAGCTCCTCAGTGTCTTTCTATCTTACGTGTCATTGACAAGTTTAAAGGGGACACGCCCTACATTCTGGAGGATGACCCTCAACATGGATCCATCTAATGCTTCTTCATGTCCTGGGTAAGGTCATGCATTTTTGGCAGGAGTGAGTTCCACGGAAATGATGTGGCATATTTCTTGGTGCATCATCTCAGAAGACACATGATATAGACCAATCCTTCCCCTGGCGATTTTAGCTTTAACCACTTGGAGACACAGGGTCTACTGAGTTCTTACACCTTACAATCACCATTTTTCCATTTGAATTATTAGTATATTGTAGGGCAGTATTTCACAATCATGCCATAAATTTATTCCTCAGCAAACCACCACTAAATGGCTTTCATATCCACTGAGAGTACCTGCTTTAACCAACCATTATCTCTGATGGCTGCCAAGTAGCAATTCTCTTATTCCCATTATTCCTTTAAAATCCATTGGCATTCCATTGTAAATAGAAATTATATCTCTACATTTGTTTATTTTCATATATATAATAGACTAATTATAATATGTAATGATTCTAATAACACATTTATGATGGCAGTATAAAATGATGAGCTTCTATTTTATTCATTAGGGTTGCAATACATTGTTGCCATTATTTATTTTAATGCCCAAATCATCCCATTCAAATTGGCTTCTATATACTTTTGACATGTCCCCAACATTCATTGAACATTGCCTTAATGTCAGGTGCAGTAGAATGTGCAATCATGCTTTTCCTGCCGTTGTCCTGGAATCAGTCATTTCTCCAAGAAGCTCCGGCTCCTTTTAGTGAGGACAGCATTTAGAAACTAAGATTATGACCCTTGACATGCTCATTGTTATAGGGGTATCTTTGCTTCTAGGCCCTTTCAGTGGACAGAGCTTGGATATATATGTATATGAATGCATATACAACTATAAATGTTTGTTGAATATGTATATTATAAAATCATGAGCCCATAATGAAACCTCCAATTTCAATCCAATACCTCATGCTTATTTTCATTATTATATTTTCTTTGTCTATTAATAACTTCTCTTGCTTTGAGAGGTTCCATTTTATTCTAAATGCAGTTACTTACTTGCTCAGTACAACCAAAATGTAACTGTGAAGGCCTCCTTTCTGTCTTTGCCCATCTCCTCCCAGCACTCCCACTGTTGGTTACCCAGCTTCTGGTCAGCTTATCTATATGGATCTCTAACCCTCCCTAATTGCCCTGCATCCCTGGTCACCATCAATCCCACCAGCCCACACCTCACGTAGCTCTCCCACCTTCCTCTCTGTCACCACCTCACATTCTAGTTTCCATGTGTTTTCCTCCACATGCTAAAGATTAAAACAAACAAACAAACAAAAAAACAAAAACTGGTAAACATGTTTTAACAGTATTTTTGTTTATTGATGATTACTTTACAAATGATTCATTAAAGATAGTCCGTACTGTGCCTTCTTAGAATACCAACCAAAAAATAAAGAAGAAAAGAAGAAGGAAAAATTCTAGCTCTTTCTTTTTTATTTTTGGGTCACATTATTTGAGTCATCTAAAAAAAAAAAATTCTACAGCTGTGCCTAAGACTTTATCTCTTTGCAGTTCTAGCCTCAGAATACTAATTAAATTTAAAAAGTGTTTATTGTAGTATTCAAGAAATCTGTCAATTGTAATACCTGGTATTAGAGTTAAAATGTTGTGATATAAATGTTAGTTATATAAGCACTTGTAAGCTGCTTTTTTGAGAGTATTCATATAAAATTTTATGAGTTTTAAAGAAATAAAATACCAAGTGACCACATGTATTATATGCAAGGCATAGTCCTTACTTAGGGCAGATTTACTGCCCCCCTTCAACAAGAGAACATTGAGACAAATGTATAAAATAGTTTTCTAAAATCTCGGAAGTGTCCACCTCTTACAGTTTCAGTACATACTGCTTCTGACTCTAACATGAAATATATACCTAGAGATTATCTTCTCTTTTCTTCAAAAAATAAATAGTTTTGTGATAATATTCAGATAAAATGTTTTTATCCATAAATAATAGAACATGCCATTCAAAGAGGGTCTGAGGAAATGTATTACCACATACAACAGGAAACCCAGTGCCAATAACGGTGAAGACACTAAGTTTTTACTCTGCTAGATCAGTTTTTTTGCTGATTTTAACTGAACACTGATTCAGACAATGCCCTTACATGAAGTTGGTTGCATTATAGGAGAGAAACTCGAAGCTTAGAAAACAAGTCTTCTTCAATGGACGGTAATCTTGCCTAAAGTTTTTTTTGGGAAGCAAACATTATCTTTACCACACTGAACAGTAAACAATGCAGCCGTTGGTTCCAGAATGAGACACTATCTGTATCTTTCAAACTCTTTTGCTATCCAAACATCCTTGAAAAAAAAAAAAAAAAAGATCAGAATCAAAAGCAGTAAGTGCTTTGCCTGTAAGATTCAAAGATATTCAAGATACCTACAGAAATTTGGACACAAGCTTCAGCTTGATTTTAGAGTTCATATAGCAAATCAGCAATATTATCATGAACCCAGATGCTGAGTCCTTTTGTCCTCTGTTCTCCTTTAGGATATTGGCAGTTGTCACTTATGTTTGCAAGATGTGTTCATCAGTTTCTTGGTATCATATTGGCATATGCCCATTGTAAGTGAAAAAGAAGGATGTTCCTACTATTGCATGTTTCTTGTGGGTAAAGCCACATAGATAGATTTTCCTGCATGTCTCTCATCAGTATTGAGTCATACATTCATTCCTAATCCCCAGCTACCAAAGGGTGTGAGACCGATCACAATTGTCAGCCTCCATTTTCTTTCCTGAGCCATTTGCAGGTCAATATCCAAATAAATTGAGGTCCTATGGCAAAAAAAAAAAAAAAAAAAAAAAAAAAGTAGGCAGACAAGGCAACCAACTGAGGTTTTTAGGCTCATGGATTCCAGAAATGTTGCTACTTCTATGCTCTATAAATTTTAAAAATTTCTTTTGCAGCATAGCAGTCGAAAATGGCCTTTCTTTTCCACATAGATGGATGGAATATAAGCAATTACAGAAACGTTATATTTTGGGCAAACCATAACTAGGGAGCTAGATGGAGCATGCAGCCTCATTCTAGGGTCTAATCATTTAAGATTCTTCCTCCGTTTACAAGGTTTTAATTCTAGATATTTCCCTCATTTTTACCCTAAAGACAAGTGACATTGTATATTAGCATTACTATCTCTTTAAGGAACCTTTCTCAAGCTTCTGTTCTAAAGTGCTACTTCTTATTTATATCTTTAAAAAATATGAGTAGGACTGCTTCTTTTTATATTCCCTTGTGAGCTTATCATTATCTTCTTCATCAAGAAGTCATCTCTTGAATTACCAGAGAGCCAATTAGTATGATTCTGAGAGCAACTTATGTTTGAATGGTCTCTAAAAATGTGTTTTACGGAAGGAAAGTGAAAAATATCCATTTGATTAATTTAATCACTAAAGGTGAAACTTCTTTTTCTTAAAAAGTCAATACTTTCCCTCCAGTAGATTGGCTTTTCTTTTTCTCTAAGCTAAACTTTTATATCCAAGAGTTCTGAAACACATACCCTGCTGTGATATAATGGGATCTTACGGAACTGGGTTACTAAGTATTTCTAGAAACCTAAAGAAGATTCTTTAATCTTTTAACCAGTAAAGTCTTAGCAGAATATAATAAAGACCTTTTTTACTACTTGAAAAAAAAATGTGTGCTCATGTCTCTCTTCCTTAAGAGAAGTAACTACCTAAATTCTTCTATCTGGTTTAAAAATTCTGGTTTGAATTATGTTACATTTAGTTACTAAACAGAGAACTTTTTATTCTTTGATCTTGGACACTGGTTCAAATGTTTCTTTTGCTGTTTTTTTGTTAGAACTCTTTCTTCAAAATCATGGCCAGATATAAAAGACTACAGATTGGGTATCACGTACACTGCTTGAGTGATGAATGCACCAAAATCTCAGAAATCACCACTAAAGAACTTATTCATGTAACCAAGCACTACTTGCTCCCCCAAAACCTATTCTGACAATAAACAATAACTAAACAATTTTTTTAAATCATAATTTTACTTTCTACAAAAAAAAATCAGAAAATGTGTCCTGGTTCACATGGTCACGTCTTGATTTTGCAGAAGGGAGAAAAATGGAATCCTAAAATGGGTCTTTCTCCTAGAATAAGTTGCCTTAGAGTACATCACCTAGTAAATTTTGAAGTAGGGTTCAGAAAGCCCTACTTATCTTCTCTTACTGTGTGACACTGAAAAAGTTACTTGACTTCTCTGGTATTTTTGTTTCCTCATCTGTGAAGCATAGGCATTACATTAAATGCTCTCTAAAAATCATCATTCCATACACTGATTTATTTCAGAATCTGTGGTATTTTTATAATTTGCATTACTTTTACAAACTGGTAGTCAGTATGTTTCCTAGACATGAGAGAATGCCTTTAATTCTCAAAAAGTTTTGTTTTGTAATGTTTTAATGATTCAGTTCCATGATTTTTATTCCAGTGTTTTTATCTCCATATGTGCAAAACAAAGACTGAGCTTCCTGACCCATCTTCCTAACTAATAAGCTATCTGTTTCTGCCTCTTTTCCTACTGATCCTATTGCTGTTTGGAAAATAACAAGTTGAATTTAATTGGAGTAAAGTTAAATTTATATTCAGTACTGTTCTTTTCTGTTGAATTTGCTCTCTAAGAGACCATCAGAACTTTTCATAGAATAATAATAGTAGTAATATGCACCACTAGCCACTACAAATTCTCTTTGGAAACAAGTTGAAGTACAAATAAAAATAAGAAAAAAATATTTTTCTATAAGCAGCCTATTTTAGAGTAATATATTTCTAAATACCCATTTGTTATTTTCTACTTAAAATATGTATTTATTAAGCTCACCAGGTAAGCAAAACCATCACTCGATTTTTCCCTCCAGTCTGTGTACTCAGTGTCTGCCATGGTCGGATGAAGACGGTGATGCTTTCTGCCAAAAATTCTTGGGAGTGGTGGTTCTTGGATATATTATTTAGCATGAAATGAGGCATTTCATGGGCTTGAAAGAAAACAATATTCCTAGAGAAATAATTTCAGAGACAAGAGTCTTTCTAAAAAAATATAGATGGTGGTCAAAACCACACGGATGTACTTGAATACTAATTCCTTCTACGCTGACTGATTTCTCTCAGAAATTTACTTGGCAGAATACAGGTGATGAGAATTGTGGCCAGGATATAAATGATAGCAACAACCACCATTACAATGAAAAAGACAGTTTACCTCCAACCATCCCAACAGGAAGACCCTGATAAAATCTAATTCCTCAGCTTGGAACCACACTCAGAAGTATTTTACGGCGCTTCTTAAAAGATTGCAAAGTAAATGTTCCACAGTGAAGATGGGGGATTGTTCAAAAGCTCACAGTCTCCTCGGAATTTAGTGTGGTAGGAAGTTGGGCCAGGAGCTAATGAAGAGAGATATGGACTATTTAAAAAAAATTAGACATGCTAAAGGATCCTAAGGCTCTTATTGTTTCCCCAAAAATGATTACTTCCTTTGAAATCAAGGCTGTGCAGATTTTCACTGATGCATAACCACTGGCACTTCAGTGTAAATGGTACTACTTTGATGGAAGTGACCTTGGCTTCAGTCCCAATGCCTGAGTAGCCATAGTGATAAATGTCACTGTGTGCTGTCCCTAACCAGCTTCTAAATGCTAGGAAGGGTGGGCCCTGGGAAAATGCCAACCTCTTGAGTACCTAGAATAGACTATGATCTTGGCCGGGTGCGGTGGCTCATGCCTGTAATTCCAGCACTTTGGGAGGCCAAGGCGGGTGGATCACGAGGTCACGAGATTGAGACCATCCTGGTCAACATGGTGAAACCCTGTCTCTACTAAAAATACAAACATGAGCCAGGCATGGTGGCGAGAGCCTATACGCCCAGCTATTCAGGAGACTGAGGCAGGAGAATGGCTTGAACCTGGGAGGCAGATGTTGCAATGAGCCGAGATCGTGCCATTGCACTCCAACCTGTGTGACAGAGTAAGATCTCATCTAAAAAGAAAAAGAAAAAAAAAAGGAATAGACTATGCTCTTATTCTGAGGTACTAAGAGGTCTGCAAAGTGGCAGAGAAACAAAAACCATCTTCAGCATGGAAGCTGCTGTTAGTGGGAAGATCCGATTAAATGAAAGAAGTGTCTGCATCTTTGTGCAGGTATATAAGGGTTGTTCTTAAATAAAATTGGAAAATGGGAGGGTATCTTAAAATTTTTAATTCATGGCAATTTTTTCCTCAAATAATGGGCTTTCTTTTGGTATAACAGTGAATGTTCTTAATTTCCTTTGATATTGGATATGTTCATGGAATGGGCACTGTTGCATGAATAAACACCAGAAACTTTTTATTAATCAGTCAAAGAAGTTACTGCTGTAGTAGTTTGGGATTTCTTATATTTGTTTATTGAATCCCACAAACAACGTCCCTTATCCATCCTCCATGTTGATGCCGGGAGGCCATTCAAGAACACAAATATAATCCTGTTTATCTTTGCCTACAACTGCTTAATAATACCATGTTGCCTAGCATACAGTGCCTGTGTTCCTTAGATTGCTATAAAAAGCCTTTCACAATTTGGCCTTTGTCTACCTCTCTAAATATGTAACTCTGTCCCAGGACAACATATCCACCCGCGAGACAAATTCACTTCTGTTCAAATGTATGAAACATGCAGAAGTTCTTGGGAAACATGATATTTATATCTCTTTTCCTTTATTACACTTTCAACCTGTATTATATTTCCATTTTTCCCTCTATTTAAGAAACTTCTATTCACCCCTCAAAACTTAATTGAGCATCTTCTGAAAAGCCTTCCATAACATAGTCAGAATCAATCACTCTTCATCTTCCCACATCCTCAGCATCTAGGGCAGTCTCTAGAACATGACAACTTCTTAATAGTTATTTTATTTATGTAGGTGTTATTTATGACCACACTTTTCAGGATTTTTAATCATCAAATGTAACTGCAAAACCTTTAAGAAAAATGTGGAATATGCAAATGTATCTGGAATTATGTCCAGTTACTGTTAAGTAGCAGAGACCTGGCTACAATGGCTTAAACCATTACTGTTTTATTTTCCTACCAAACATCTAATGAAGATGTCAGTACACCAGGGCTCATATGGTAGCATCACAAAGTAAAATGAAGCTTCATTTATAAGTTTTGTTATGCTAATTTGTGGATTTTATCCTGAAAGCAACCCAATGTCACAAAACTGTGGGCTGATGGAGTTCCATCATTACACAGAATTTCCAAGCAGAAAAATAAAACAGGGAAATGGCAAAATGGATGCCCCTCCAAGCTCACTTAGAACGCTTTACAGGACTTTTCTCATAGTAGAATCCAAAATTAGACTTACATTTCATTGGCTTCCCCCGTGAAGTATAGACTGAGAAATACCGTATAGGCTGAGGAATAGCATAAGATTATAATCCTTCCCCAACTAACTAAATGGGGTTCTATTACTAAGAAAGAATATCAATTCTTATAACAAATAAATAAATTTTGCTAGATGTTTTTCAAACTATGACAACTCATTTTCATAAAATGTTACTATCTCTAGAAACGTGCATTCTTTGTAACACAGTTATGGAAACACTTGTTTAGCCGATCTCTTTTAGTTATGTTTTCCCAGTGTAACAACATGTCAACATGTTGGTTGGCAAACCAACAACAAATTGGTTTCCAATTACCCAAGAAGTAAATTTCAGATCCCTGTGTATTTGATATTCTATTAGATCAAAGCCTACTTTTTCAGATAATTTTATGTGTTCCCTTTGATTTTGTGCATTTCTGAAACATTTCCTTTGGGATAATAATAACAATCCTTTTTTCTTTGGAGATATTTTCCAGACACTCATCCTTTTCCTTCCAAAAGACCAAAGTCTAGAAGCACCTGGAATAAAGCGTGGGTCAGCTATATCCTCATGCTACATGATTGATTTAGGCACTTCTACCCATCGTATTGTGTAGACATGATACATCTGTTGTCTGACAGCACCCACTAAAAGAAAAAAGAAATGTTATGTGCTGTATTTCAGCCAATGTATAGAGCGACACTTTTCAAACAATGCAGATAAAAACCATCAATCATTTTGTCCCGTGACTGAACCTAACAATCTTTGAAATACTACAATTCTCTATCAACTGATGACAAAGCCGTCTGCTTCATAAGTGAAGGAACATCTGCAGCATAATGATGTTTCATTACAATATGGGCTACATATTGCACAAATACCCTGGCTCAGGAGCTGGGTAATTCCAAGGTTCAACTCCTGGCCCAGGCATTGGCTAGCTGGGAAATCCCAAGCAAAGGACTTCTCTTCTGTGAGCATGCATTTCTGTCTCTGAAAGGAGCATCACAGCATTTTACTGAGCATCTTTGAAGTTTAGAAAAAGTATGTAAAGTGTTGAGCTTAGTTCTTGGAGGATGAGTCTCTCAATAATTTGTTGGGTTTTTTTGTTTGTTTGTTTTTCTTCTTGTCTTCTGCCTTCTCCTTCTGTTTTTCCTTATATTTCTATTTTATTTTATTAGTATCAGAAGTATCTATGTTTTAGTAGTAATAAGAACAGTGTAATTAGTTATAATAATATTTAGTTCTATTTCGGAAGTTTCTAAGTACAGGTATTTTTTTCCCATTCTGTTCTAAAAATCCATACACCTGTATTTGCCAGTGCAAATGTATTCCTTACTTTCAGAATACTCATGGCATCAATAAACTTTAAGACTTTTAAAAATAATGAGGAAAGTGAACCAATTCGTAAAGTTAAAGAGAAAGCAGCTACCCCATTTGATTACCTTACTGTGGTCTATAATTTTCAGTATGATTTTGTGCCAGTACAAATGGCTAAATTCATTAAGTATCCATTTTTTCTCACCCATTATGTCCCAGCCATACTGCTTTTCTTTCTCTTTCTGGAAAAGAAAACCAAACGTATTCAATCCTAAGGTCTTTTCTATTGCTGTTTTGTCTTTTGCTCTCTTTCCTTTCCTCTTCTCCCTCTTTCTTCTTTTCCCCTCCCTCTCCCTCCTTTTCACTCTCTCTCCTTTTCCTTGTCATCTGACATATCATTTCCCAAAAATTCTACATTGAAGACCTTATACCAAATGTTATCACTTCATAAAGCCTTTCCCTGACTATTATAATTAAAGAAGTGTTAGCTTATTTCACTACCCTTTTTATTTAGCTTCATAGTATATATAACCATCTGGAATTTATACAAACACACACACACACACACATACACACACACACATTCACATATTTGTTCCTGTTTCTGCTCAGTACCAAGAGAAGACGGAAATTGTCAGTCATAGTCAGAACTGTATTCCTGGTAACTGCAATAATATCTGTCACAGAGAGGGTGCTCACTATATGAATAAATGAGGTAACGCTAAGTGTGTCTTTGTTAAACAGGAAGAAAGGAATTCTCAGGCTATTTTTTACTTTTCCCTTATTGAGTTATTTTATCTTCTTATCACTTTATCTTCCTACATTGTATCAAGAACTATGCAATGTCTAATACTTTACCCCACTTGCAAGCTAACACTTTCTCTTCCTGCAGTTTCATAACTGCTGGAAGAAGATGTAAGACTTCTGGATCAGAGACAAAGGGCTTTATTATTCATGGGACAGCAAACAGCATGACATCATGTTTATATCAGTGACCTTTACCCCAATTCCCACAGGGCAACGTGAAGAGGGTCAAACGACATCTACAGAAGAAATTGGGTGCATTACAGGAGAAAAATCCTCAATTTAGGAAACCCACTTCTTTTACTATGAGAAGTGAGCATACCTGCCCCTTGCAGAGAGAAACGCTGTCTCTGTCTTCCATGGGTATGGAAAGAGCAAATCTGGTCTTTCTTCAGGAGAGAGACACTACCTCTATCTTCCAAGGCTGTTTATTACAGAGAAAGACTTGAAAAGGTAATCTGGAATAAAGGTAGGCAAAGTCTATGTTCAGAGGATGTGCAGAAATGCAAGATACACACAGAGAATTGTCTCCGAATAAGTCCCTCTAATTTTTACACTTCAGCCCAGAATCTATTTTGCACTTCAAGATTCAATCTTCTGTATGACTTTTAAAAACCATCTGTTTTCTCTGAATACTCCTGGCCCTCATGGAACTAACAGTCTTGTAGTACTAAGAAAACCCAGATTCTGCATCTCCAAAAACATATTCCCAGCCCCACCCCATCCTAGTGATCACAGCCTCATAAATAGTTTAAGTGCTGCCACTGTTTCTCAGGCTGATATCCTAAGTAAAGCAGACAGGAGATAGTCAAGTAATACTTCCCGATGAGAAAGGAAGTCTGGTTAACCTTTGAAGCATTTACAAATATTAAACCCAGCAGGAGAAATTAAAACATGATTGCAGTCAGAAAAATCCTCTCATGTGAATAATTATTAATGGTACGGAATACTGTGCAGCCATAAAAAAGGATGAGCTCGTGTCCTTTGCAGGGACATGGATGCAGCTGGAAACCATCATTCTCAGCAAACTGTCGCAAGAACAGAAAACCAAACACCGCATGTTCTCACTCATAGGTGGGAATTGAACAATGAGATCTTGGACACAGGAAGGGGAGAATCACACACCAGGGCCTGTTGTGGGGAGCGGGGAGAGGGGAGGTATAGCATTAGGAGATATACCTAATGTAAATGACGAGTTAATGGGTGCAGCACAGCAACATGACACATGTATACATATGTAACAAACTTTCACGTTGTGCACATGTACCCTAGAACTTAAAGTATAATTAAAATAATAATAATAATAATCAAAATGCTCCTAATCAGCATGGCTTCAATACTTTGGAGCTAGAAATGTGCTTCTCTTAGTTTGGAATGCAGTCACAATTTATAGTTAGAGTCAGGACTCGAGAAGGGAAGTTGTATTTCACTAGATACCTAAGCACCACTACTTGAGCTATCAAGTATTTGAAATTGTTCAGTAAAAACTTTTTACTTTATCCATAATAAAGGTATGAACTGATATATAGGGAAATATGTTCTTGTTTAATTTCTGCAATAATAGACCTAACCATTGGTATTGAAAGAAGAAATAGAGAAAGAAAGAGAGTTACACATAATTCACAAACTGCAACATTAGCATATTATGTTTATGTACATAGAGATTCAGGTAGCCTGGGAGTAATCGTGCATTCTAACTGCGTCTGCAGTAATGGCACCTACAGTGATGCTTTCCTCGAATTACTGATTTCTAACCTTAAGACAAATACAAAGTATTAACTTCAATCTATAAATTTAGAAACTGAGTCTCAGAGAGGTTTTTAATTATAATTTAAAAGAATATACATTATCAGTTAAGGTCTAAAATGTTTTATGGAATAGTTATCGTGTGCCAGAAACTGTGCTAAGCACTTTAGTTAAGTTATATAATTTAGACCTCATAAGAAAACATTTGAGATGGCTATTATACCTGCTTTTCAGGTGAAACATCAGATATTAGTTGGTTAAGTAGCTTGTCTCAGCTCAATACTTAGCTGAGCCACGTCTGCCTGAAACTGGCCTGTTATAACTCCACCCAGACTTTTCCTTCATTGTGTTTGTGTTGAATGAAAATCTCTCTGCCATCTTTCTGCCCACCCAAGCCTGGAAATTTAGTTTAGCCCCTATCTCCATCCTCTGCCCTCGTTTGGTCTCAAGAGACGTAGAAAAAGTGTCCACTTTACTGTACCATACTACAGGGCTATCAAGTTAATCTTCACTACCTACTCTTCTGAAAGGCAAGCATATTTAAGCTGAGTGAGAAACAAGATATGCTAACTTTATCCACTGGGGTTCAACAGGAAAATGAAATGATCAAAGTGCTAAACTTAGAAGCATTTCAATACAATCTTGACAAAACATTATTGACGACTTGATTTTTTGTTCATTAGACAGAAACCTATGCTCTCAACTCATAGAATATATTAATGGATGCCCAAAATGTATATTTATATACAGAAAAATTATTGTATTTCTTTTTAGAATGATATAAAGAAGAGATACTTTTTTCTTGACCATGAAGTTAACCATTTATGTCTCCAGAAACAGTGAATGGATGTGTTACATTATGTAAGGGTGAGAACAAAGGAACTTGAGACATTTAAATTTATTCTCCAGTTTAAAAGTTACTCCTCTTGCTGAGGCTATGTGAGACAAAATATTTGCAAATGAGAGAAAGAGCATCCTTGATGGAATTTTGGAGCTGTTTACTTACATAACTGTTTTACAAAACTATAGAGCCAAATGTAAACATCCTTCGACACAGGTGATAAGAGGGGTTCACTTAACAATGAGGCTATGAGAATTACACAGCTAGTGAAGAGTTCCAAAATGTAGAGACAGAGAAGTAGAAAAAGTACTCTGGTTTCCATAAATATGCTACTAACGTACTCAAACATATGTTCTGTATGGTATGTAGAAACACAAAACGATTTCTCCCTGAAACAACAACAAGAAAAGAAGCAGAAGCAGGAGAAGACAAAGATGAAGATGAAAGAAGAAGAAGAAGGAGGAGGAGGAGGAGGAGTAAGTCTCCATATAGGTAACATTGCAAAAGTGAATTGGTATTTATGATGTGCATTAGACACTTTTTCTTACTCAAACATATCTCTTTAGTTGACTGACAGTTTCCATCTCCAATCATTTGTTGTTGAATTGGCAGTAGACCTCTAAGCATGTTATTTGGAAAAATGTCTAAGATTCTGAACTATCTTATTTCTGAAGAGAAGTGTTACTCTTGGGTGACTATATAATTAGGAAGACAAAGAAAGTGAGTATGAGTTTCTAGCACTGTGCTTCCACTTCCTTCTCAACTTCTAGAAGTGAATGAAATCGCAACAATTTTGAGAACCCAGCTCTTCTTGGGTGATAATTATAACAAACCTGTCTTTGTAAACCTAGAGTTCAGACTTTGGAATTTTAAGCGAACTCTAGGTGGCATTGATTTATGTCTTCTATATCTAGGAATCTAAATGTCATTATTTTCTTTTTCTTTTGTTACTATTTCCTGAAAAATTTTCACTATATATATATATATATATACACACACACACACACACACACTCTCACAAAAAATCATACCATATGTAAAGCATAAAATGAAAAGAGATAATTCCTGTCAATAGTTTTATGTATATGAAATGCATATCATTGCATATGCATTTTAGACCTATACTTTATCTTGTATATTCTATATATTTTGTAATATAGGAATAATACTATTTAGATCTTTGCTCATTGAATCAGCTATACAATGATAATATCTTTTTGTGTCAGTGGGTAAAGATATACCTCATTATTTAAATGTTCATATAATTTCATGATGTGAACATACCAAAATTTATTCAACTATTTTCCTATTCTCATTTATTATGTCTCTAATTTTAAAGGCACTTGCATTAGTCCTACACTAAATTTCCATATGCTTATACCCTGCACACTTGCATTCAAATATCTGTAGAATGGATTTCTAGAACTAGGATACTGATTTAAAATTTGTATACAATATATTGATAATTTGATAGCCACTAACAGATTGCCGTTTTTATTACCAACAACTCAAATAAATACTGAATAGTATCACTTTTTAAAAAGTTTTCATTAGTCTGATAACTGTGACATCAAGTTGTTTTAGTTTGCGTTTCTATGATCGCAATTGCAATTGAGTATCTCCTCTCATGTTTATTGGCCACTGGTGAAATTTCCTTGTTGGCCTATTATTTTGTCCTGTGTTCTCATTTTTATGCACATTGCTTGCTTTTTTCAAATTGATTTCATTAATGCATAGGATATTTGTAGGTTCCTTCTTTCACCAGTAAATCATTTTTATTTCTAGTTGGGGGTGTGAATTTAATTTTAATGTGTTTGTTTACTTGCATTTTTGTTTTATTTTATTATAATGTCTATAATCCTGTTTCATGCATTAAATAAAAAATTACACTGCTTTGGAAAACTTCCTTTTCATATACAATTTCTTGATTATGTATGGGTCTTTTCCTGAGTTCTTCATTGTAATTATAGCTGTACAAGTCTTTCTGTGCCAGAATTATTGAGTTTTATTTACTATAGCTTCATGTATATTTTTATATCCGGTAAAATTTCTATGCCTTGATTTGATGGTTTTGCTCACATTAACTCCTTCAGAGAACTTCTGGATTGATTTAACTAGTTCTAAAAATAATCTGATTAGATTATTTAGTGTCTTTTTAAAGATTTTGTATACAATAAATCTTGGAAACTCCAAGGTCGTGTACACATGTATATAGGTATGAATTCTTCAAATGGGCAGGAAAAAGTTTACCTGAATTGGCGTGTCCTTTTAATATAGTGTGCCGCTCAATGAAGAAATCTCAAATTTGGATTTAGATTTGGAAACTAGATAAAAACAATGATGAGTACAAACGACAGTTACTGAGGCATCTTCAAATAAAACTGTGATTAAGAAATAACTACTTATATTTTCTAGGAGTCATGTTTATTAAACTGTTATGTAAAATTTTAGTTTTCCTTGACATCTGACATGCTGAACTCTGAGAACTATATTTATTTTTTATGTCTGCATTAACATACTTTAATAGAAGAGCAACCTTAGAGTAAAAATTATCTTTCAAAGGGGAATAATGAGAACAGAATTTGTGACTACAATTTCAAATTTTACAACCACATTCTCTGTCTGTACTCATGAATTGTTGTTGTAGAGGAGTTACTGTAAAGGTTATAAAAATTTTATACTAAAATGTTCTCTTTTTCCCTCTACATTTTCCTGGTACTTCACAAGTTCTTATCAAGGGAGATATTAGTTCATCCTTTTTTTTTTAAATTTTATTTTGTTTTTATATACTTTTCAGAGCAAATTACACGTTGATTTTAGGAAACATAAGAAACGGCCCCATCTTGTAATGTTTGTTTGTTTGTTTTTAGAATTAATGGGGCCTTCCATGAGCATATATGTGGGAAGCAGATGCCCTTCTATCTGAAAACAGGGCTTGTATTTGAGCCCTCTTTAAGACTTTGACAAAGGCTTTCTGAACCTTGACTAACCTTCCCCAACCATGTTCCTCCAAAGCCACAGGGCAATTCTACTGAATTCGTTGACTTGTTTGGGAGCCTGACAAAAATTTCTCCAGGCACTGAAATCATAATTTAAACATATGGCTGTCAGACTGACTTAGGACTGTTCAATCTGTGAAATAGCTAGTTTTCCTAGAGGTATCAAGTCTCCCAAGGTCATACAAAAAGTAACTATAGTGTTTTAACATAGTTCACAGAGGTAATAATGAAGGATAAGAACAGAACATCATTCTAGTTCTTAATTTTCAGTCACTGTTTCTAAGTTTTGACTTTATTTCCCTTTGATAGTTTAGAAAAAGTATAAACAAACTTTTAACTAAAATTGGTCTACATAGAAATTTTGTTTTCAGTGCAATCATAGTTGATTTTTGTGTTTAATCTGAATTTAAGAACATTGATATGATTCACTTGATACATAATAGAGTGAACTTGCCTGCTAGAATATTCTAAAAAATAAATAAAACAAAAAATATGGTATAAAAATGAGCCTCTGTGATAGCATTCCCTGATTCTTTCTTTGTCTAGTAAAAGTTGCTTTTCATTTCAGAATTTACTGAATCCAAACTACATGACTTCTTTTTCAGTATTCCTTTCTGATGTTTTGTAAATTGTTTTTTCCTTCAGCAATACCTATTCCAGTTGTTAATAAACGTGTAAAACATGACAAACATAGGTTAGTCTCCTTTAGTTTCTTAGTCATTGTTTTTCATTCAATTGGTTTTGCATTCCATTTTATTTGATTTGAATTTTAAAGCTTCCTTTCCTTCCTTCCTTTCTACCTTCCTTCCTTCCTTCCTCCCTCCCTCCCTCCCTCCTTCCTTTCTTTCTCTTTCTTTCTTTCCTTCTTTCTTTCTTCCTTCCTTCCTTTCTCTCTCTCTCTCTCTTTCTTTCTTTCTTTCTTTCTTTCTTTCTTTCTTTCTTCCGTCCGTTCTTTCTTTCTCTCTCTCTCTTTCTTTCTTTCTTTCTTTCTTTCTTTCTTTCTTTCTTTCTTTCTTTCTTTCTTTCTTTCTTTCTTTCTTTCTTTTCCAGCAACAACTG
>NW_012108363.1:1610510-1617528 GCF_000951045.1 Mandrillus leucophaeus | reverse complement strand
CGGCCTCCCAAAGTGCTGGGATTACAGGCTTGAGCCACCGCGCCCGGCCTTTTTTTTTTTTTCCTTTTCTTTTCTTTGTTTTGAGACAGAGTCTTTCTTGCTCAGTCACTCAGGCTGGAGTGAAGTGACGCAATCTCGGTTCACTGCAGCCTCCATCTCCCAGGTTCAAGAGATTCTCCTGCTTCAGTTTCCTGAGTAGCTGGGTAGCATGTGTCACCATGCCTGGCTAATTTTTGTATTTTTGTAGAGACGAGTTTTCACCATGTTGGTCAGGCTGGTCTTGAACATCTGTTTATTCATCCAGAGCATGCTTTCTGGGCCAAATCCCAAGTTATCATAGGGCTCAGTCCACATTTCTGAGATTTATATGAGCTTATCATTGATATATAATTACTCAAACGTGAATATTACTTGTTTTTAAAACGCTTGATTTCTCCTTACACAAGCAGACACTTTCTCTCTCTCTCTCTGTCTGTGTCAAGGTTTATTTAGGTCAAAAAATAGAGAGAGAGATAGGAGAGAGGTAAAGATATCAGTATCAGTTTAGAAGTATAGATACCAATATTGATATAAAGATATAGATATTGATAACTAGTAGAGTGTTTATATAGCTATAAACAAATAGATATCTATATCCATATTTGCATATCTATATCTCTATGTATACATAGAGAGAGATAAGGGAGAGACTGAAATTTTCTCTACAGAGAAATTTTTGTGAATGTTATTATAAGCAAAATTGGAAATGGGTTAGGTTAAGAGAGATGCTTTTGTGTAATTGTAAATTATAGTAAAAATATAATTACAACAATTTTCTACATTTAACACAGGGGCACTAGTTATGTCTGGAGATATTTATGTATAGCCATAGTAAAAATGCATCTATATCTGCAAATTTGTGTTCATTTCATTCCACAAAACACAATTATTATAAACATCAAGAATTGTGAGCTATTGAACAGATGGTGCATTAGTGTCTTAATTCTTGATCTTTATTCTAGTAAATCCTTTGGTTTCATATCCTTTCCACAAATCCTATGGCCATTCAGGGCATGATGAATGATTTTTTAAATGCTGCTTTAATGTTGATGTCATTTTTTGTGTTTTATGATTTCAAACAAATATGTAAATGCAACTGTCCAGTAGGATAATGAGACCACATTAAACTCTTCAAATATTTAAACTAGACATATCCTAACATGCCAGCAGGTTGTGAATAAGTTGAATGCAGTTTCTAGCTACAAACATGCCTAATGGTTTTCATTATTTTTGATATATAATCTCTCTAAGTTGATTCTCTCACTTAGATCTATGTTTCTTTCTGCAAATAGACAATCGTCGTTACTGATCGAATATGTATTCATTCTGTTTACTTTAACAGAGAAAAACGTAAGTAAACATACATTCTTATAGTTTAAAAGGAGTTTACACATAGACTATGTGTGTACATATATTTGTGCCTTTAATTTTACCAAAGAAAACACATAAACATCCTGAATGCCTGACTTTAGCTACATATTTTTTTTAAGTTGCATGTTTCCTCAATCAAGTTATATGGGATACAGTATTTTAAAGTATTTAATCTAGAGAGTTGTGACAGCATTTTAATAAATTATATGTATTTTCTTACATCCTTCCTGACTTACATTAGTCATCATGTTACCAATTTTGTTTGGAGAGTCAAAAAATTCTTCTTCAAGGATTTAAAAAATAATTTATATATTATTTGAACTTTTAAAATAAATAAGTGTTTCTAATCATCAGCTTATTATCATTTTTCCTAACTCTGAATAAATCTGCATTTACCTTCTTGGGTTGACGGGTTAGACATCTGTGAAAAGAAAAGTCTTTGAAAGAAAATGGGTGAATCTGGGTTACATTTGAGTTGCTGATAAACTGAAAACTGCCAAAAGAGGAAAATTGGATAGTGCCCTACTTACATAACTGTTAAATAGACTCTGATTCTCACATACATATTTTTATTCCTGATGAGTATTTGTTGCATCTTATGGAAAAATAATGTAAATGTATCTTTTGGGGAGCCTGTGGTTGACTGTACTAGCTGTGCTTTGAGCATTCGCTGTGGTTGGCTATGTCCTGCATTATATTCTCTTCAAATGTTCTTGGTTTAACGTGTATGTAAAATACTCTATGCCCAAGGATCACGTAGTGAAAACTTCCCCCACTCAACACCTTAAAAATAAAAACATGGTCCTAGGATTAAGTTGGCACAGGAACTAGTTTTTCCCACTACCTGTCTAAGTGATACTTTTATTTCAATGGTATGAAAAATGCTGACAATATTGTCAGTATTATTAGTTATTTAAACATGCTGTAGATAGTGCACTAAAATGCAGAGCAAATAAAATTTTATGGTGAGAAAAAAAGAGAGAGGAAAATTGGCATTCATTAGATGTCTATTAGGTGTCACACAAGAGGGCTATCTGATTCACATTTGTTTTCCCATGTAATGCCACCATCAGCTTATAAGATATCATTACTTCATTTGAAAAATTCAGCAATGTGCCCATGGCCTTACGGTTCTGAAACATCTGTGACTTCAGGTATATGTTCATGCATAATCATTTGCCGTGCCATGCTAACCTGGGTTCTACTTCTGTAAAGATCAGGTGAAAAATTACATAAGCTTTGTGATCTGTCAAAGTGGTTGGGGCAAATAATCTCTAAGTTTCACTGGACTGCCAAACAGTTATGACTCAAATATAAATAAATGTTGTTTTTGCTATATTCACCATGTTTCTCAGTATGCTGAAATACTAAACGAGACTTCCAGCCTGGGAAAAATAATTTGTCTAAATCACCCAGATGACAAAGATGTCTAGATTAATGAACAATAAAATAACGTATTACTTAAACCACATTTATTTTCTTTAACTCCTACTGAGCTATTATTTCAATATCATTTACAAAAGAAGAGACATCTCTCTGGATATTCTAGTATAGTCAATTAAACATGGTGGTCTGTATTATATACAGAGGAATTAGAAAAGTGGGACTACTTAAATGAGTATAATGGAATATTCCATATAAATATTCTTATATGTAATCTATAATGTTAAAACACACTTTCTGTGTATATATCTGAGCCATTCAAATACATTTTAAAAGATCTATTTGGTCTGAGTTTCATCTAAAGTTAATTTGGTATTTTATTATTTTTACTTATTTATTTGCCTTCACTCCACATTATTTTGTAAATGATAAAAAGACACACTGAATAAATGAGAACACTCTTGCTATTTTTTTCTCATTTGGTTCGCATTTAGTTAAAGAAGGTAAAAACATTTCTCTGTTGAATAGAATCAGCACCACTTCATCAATTAGGTCAGGGCTTCCTGCCATTTAAAATTGACAGGAAAAGCAAAATGTGCCAGACTGCAGCACTGGAGATAGAGTTATTAGGAATCCCTAGCATCCCTGGTTCTAGATTTGACCTCAAATTCTTTCTGCCAAGATTTTGTAACTATTAGGAGGGTCTTGGCCACTGGCCTCATGAGACAAAAGAAAAGTAGTTTAAATCTCTGAAATACTAAAGTAAGCCTGATTCTATGTTCCAGTAGGATGTATTGGATCATCAAAATAAAACTCTTGCCATGAATAAATAATAATAAATATTCAGAGATGATTTTCATGTGACTGATATAAAGATGGTCAAGCATGGATATAAAATGAATGAAAAAGATTTTACTATGAGCTCAGTCTCACAGTAAGGAAACAGAGTAATGTAGAAGTGTGGTTAAGAGAATGGGCTTTGAAGTCAGAGCATTTGGTTTTGCATTTTAGTGAGGATACTCATTAGCTGTGTGACCTTAGCTAAGTCTTTTGATCTCTCTAGTCTACAATTTACCGAATGATTTGTGTAACAGAAATATTAAGACCATTTCTCATAGAGACTCATTTTGAGAATCAAACTGAATTATTATGAAAATTACTTTGCACATTACTTGGCACCAAACAAACACTCTAAGAATATTAAGCACCATGGTTATTATCATTTTAAAAAACTGACATCATTATATGCACACATAGTTTGAAGTGGTTCATTCTGGCTAAAACAAAACACAAGAATATCAAAAATTATATAAAATATTTAATATAAAAACACAATATAAAGTAAGTATTTTCTTGTCATTAATTTATTATATTTTATGGTAGTATTTGCGTATATTAAAGACATCTCAGAAGGAACACAATAAACACATCCATAATTAGAGTATCAATTGATGTTTTGGAGTACTAAAATATCAATATTTTTAGACACAATTTACGAAAAATATAGATGTCTCAAAGCAAATTACATGTATGTGTATGTATACATATGTGCATATATATATTATAAGCTGATATTCATAGAGAATCATCCAGTAAAATCTATCTTGTGAGTATTGTATTTTAAAGAGAGAGTCATAGGATAGGTATTTCCATTTCCATATACACACTATAGCCCCCAAATTATTTAATATTTATTTCTTTAAATGTATGAAAATGCTCTGCAATTGTATCCTGTTTCATAATCACATAAAAATTTTTAATCTGAAGCAGAATGTAATTGGCATTGCTCTGAGACTATTGTTCACATGATGAAGCTTGAGTGACTTTGTTTGCAAAACCAAAATCAGCAGAGTGATTTGGTTGTATTCCATTAGATAAAGGATACAAAATTATTTTCGATTGGTAGAAGATCACTAAAGGACCTGCAACAGTTTAGCCAGGAGAACACTGAAAACTCAGATTTTTATAACTGTTTATTTTCATTAAAACAAGACAAAATTATGAAATTGCATTGTAGATGATGTAAAAGAATCATGTTTTCTAATTGTTAACTTAGGATTTCATTATTAATCATAAATCTCATTAAATTCACTTTTATTCTCAAAACTACTCAATAAATTAATTAATCAATGGATAAGTAAATAAAAATTGGTTAATGACACATAGGGAGGCCGTGATGTTTCTTCAGTGAATATCTTTAAGCATACATCAGCATTTATTGTATCTGAACATAGCAGGCAATTAACTACTGCCCAGAAACAGGGGTATCTTAACACAATCTTCAAATCTCTCTTCCAAAATTTACCTCTAAAATCATTTCCCAGTTGACACTTGACCACAAAACTCAGAAGGTAACCAAGCCCAACCCCTAATGTGGTCTTCAATGTTATATTCCTTATTATTGCAATCACCTTGTTTAAGTTTTAATCATAAAGCTGATTGTATTGCTGCACAAGGTCAAGAAGCACTTGTAGAATCATAAACCCCAAAGTGGTTATGGACTGGCTACTCAGGTTTTTTTCTTCACTTGCTCAGGCTCCACCCCATCTGAAACGTCTTCTCTGCTAGGAGCTCACTAGGAGAAAATGACCAGTGAGCTTACCAAAACTCAGACCTTATCCACCAGGGACATTGCGTGGGGCACGTCACCTTTTCAGCACCTCCTGCCATAACTGGACCCAAGTGCTGAAGGGACAGCTCCCAGTGATATAGGTTTTACTAAGCGCTCCCAGGAAGGCAGCACTCATCCCCTCTCTGCTACAAACAGCCATTCACAAAATCTGAGGAGGAAAACACAGTCATCCCTGATTCCTTGGAAATTTAGTTAGACTGATGTTGAAACACACCCCCCTTTCCTAGTGTATAATTATTTGTGGGTGGAGAGCTACCAGGGAGGGTAATAGAAGAGGCCGGAGACGGGGGAAAAAAGTAGACGAGGATTTCGTCCTGACTTCTAAAAATTCCCCCTCTCCCTCTCCCATTTTCCTAATCCGAGGATGATGGAGCTCGAGGCAAAGGAATGATTCCGGAAATGGAGATATGACTCTCAAGCCTGCAAATGATCAGGATGATTTATTAGTTAAATATTCTTCGTCCAGGAACCCAGCACAATTCAGAGGTAACAGCGCCTGCGTTTTCTCCATGATAACACAGACAAACAGTTGCTTAAAAAGGTAAAAACCCGGTTGCGGAGGGTGTTCTTGCTGTCCTCTAAGCTACAGAAGAACGTGGGGTGGAAAGCGCTCCCAACCCGAGAAAGTGCGAAAGACTCTCTCAACCCAGTAGCCAATTTCCTACCTGCCAGAGCTCTTTCCTACCAACCGTCACCATTCGTGACTCTGCAAGACACGGGGACTTAGACATATGTGTGGGAGTGTGTGTGTGTGAGGGAGAGAGGCGAGACGAGTGCTCTCTCCACACGTGTAACCCTGCGTCTCCCTGTTTCAGAGCTTGCGTTCATTCATATGCAGGCAGTGGTTTAATATTTGATCAAAGGTAGAATAGTTGCACTGAAGAGTTGTATTTTTAATGGGCTCACCTTAAAATCGGGTGTTCATAAATTGCAAGTGTGGAAAGACTCTAAGTGCAGTCCGTATGTCTCTCACCCTTTCTACCCTTCCCTCCCCCATTGCCGCTCCCCCCAGAAAAGAGAAGCTTGCAGCAGACTGTAGAAGGATTTGAGCCTGCAGCTAGAGAGAAGGGGATTAGGGCCAGAGTGGTGCAAGTTAAATTGTGCTGCATATAAAAAATGGGCGGATTGGTCTCCAGATCCAGAGGCTGGTACCACCTTCCTTTCTAAAATAAAATCTCTCTGGCATGAAGTCACCGCCTATTTCACATCCGGTTTGCCCTGGGACGTATTACTACTGTCTTGGTAAAGAGAAATCTTTTGTTGTATAGCTGCAGATTGGATATTGGGAAGCAAATTTGGGTGTGAAATCTTCAGCAAACGAGCACGCAGAGTCCATGATGGCTCAGACCAAGTGAGTGAGAGGCAGAGCGAGGACGCCCCTCTGCTCCGGCGCGCCCGGACTCGGACTCGCAGACTCGCGCTGGTTCCAGTCTCTCCACGATTCTCTCTCCCAGACTTTTTTCCCCGGTCTTAAGAGATCCTGTGTCCAGAAGGGGCCCTAGGTAAGTGCGACTTTGGACCACGATACACAGACAGAGCTTTGAACGTGGCTTTTCCTAGCTGGAGAGACGGGAATGTTATAGTCGGGGGGGG
>NW_012108363.1:1586191-1610315 GCF_000951045.1 Mandrillus leucophaeus | reverse complement strand
TCTTTCAGGGTGAAACCGCAGCAATATAAGAGCATTATTTTTCCGCTGTCTTTCTTCTTTTCTTCTCCTCTTTCTTAAGCATATTTGAATGTATTCTGCAGGGTGGGTGGCGGCATGTTGTTTGGGGCTTTTATTATTTATTTCTTTAGGTATGTATTTATTTATTTTTGCAAGGGGGAGCTGGGATGAGTTGGGGAGGGGCGTTGGGGGCCATCATCTAAAGTTAAGACGCTGGGACAGAAAACCTGTCTCACTGTTCCGTCATCCTAGGGAAGGCACTCTCTTGTCCTGGCTGCAAAATCGCCTGTTTCCCCCTTTCCAGTGGACGCTGGTGAAATGTCCTCTGGTATAGGGGTCTCTCCCATTCTGAGCACGAAAACTCAACTTAGTCTTTGATATGGGTGGCATGGGATGGTAACGTTTGGAGTGTGTGTCTGGGGGAGGGGGAGGATGAAGGTAGAAAGTGGTAAGACTGCAGCTTAGCCTTTCTTTTAAACTATTATGTTTGTATTTGCAAGAAACTTTCTTAACAACTGAAGTACCATGATAGATTTGTTTTTCTCTTTTAAAAATGTCAGAAGAGGGCAAAAAGCGACAGTGCCTTGTCAAAGGATTTTGCTGTGGTTTGTTTACCCATTCAGATATTCAATCTTTTTTATAAAGATCAACAAAAATTAATAGGGCTAAGAGAAGTTGTTTTTCCCTCTTAAGAAATGATAAATATTAGTAAAAGGGTAAATTAAAATTTTGCAGTTTAGATGTAGTATTTGAACATAATATTTATCCAAGATTTCTTGTCATAGTCAACTAATCTGTTTCAAAACCAGTCACTAAATTACTAAATTAAGTAAAAGCTATGATGAGGCTCAGAGTTCTTATCTCTAGACCATTTCGCTCTAAACATATTATGTTTCATTGCTTACATGCCTGTTTGTAATGGTTTTTAGTGATTTAAATGATTTCCGAGAGTGCAGAAAGCATTTTGTAGATGTATTTAAAAGCATATCACATTAAGCTATAGAAGGTTTAGTGAAAAAGAGGCTGTAAAAGATTGCAATCTATTAATCACTTACCCTACAAAGATGTATAGATTAAATACTTTTAACATTCCTTATATTATGACTGGAATTAACTACAGCACATTAAAATGTTACCATAGCTGCTCCTTATTCAGGTAGTGCATTGAATTTCGAAAACTGATTCCACACATAGACTATATACATTTTTAATTCTGTAAGCTTTCTGTAGTCCTCCAGTTCTCCAACATTCCACTACCAAGTCTAAATTCAACAATCAGATGGTGATTGATTGCACTTTACCTAAGAGGTAAAAAAGATCCCTTTATTCATGCAGAGCAAAGCACTCCAGCTTCCATCTGTTTGAGATGAAACATTTTCTAGCAGCAACCTGGCAGAATTTGAGAGGGCTTGAAAGATATGTGTGGGCATGTTTGTGTGCATTTGTGTGTGTGGTTTGTATGTGAGAGAGATCAGCACATGGCTTGACTATAAAGTGTGTCCTTTAGCTTCACAGAAACATTAGGAAGCGTATTTAACAAAGCAGTCACAGGCACAGAATAAAAGCACGACTCCGGCATTCAACAGTGTGTTTCCTATGTTTTTAAATAGAAAGAAATACAGTTGCTTCTGAAATCAAGGTACCTGCAGAATTCAAAGAGAAATTCAGCCATCACAACATGTTAACCTATCCCATCCAATCCCTAAATATGTTCTTCCTCTTAGAGACACCAGCTTAACAATTTTAATGCACAGTTCACTGTGGAAACTCAAATCATAAAGGTCCAAATTTTCAGATGATAAACAACAAGAAGAGAACAAACCAAACTATATTATAAATATAAAATCCAGAGATAAACAACTCACAGTTTTTATGTTGAGCAATACTGTCACCTGAAAGCGTTTCAACTTGTATTCTTTTACAGGAGAATAAGGACACTGATATGTTTCTGAATGGAGAAATGGAAGGGAAAGTGGAGAATGGATGGTCCAGGTTTCCATTGCTTCCAATGAGGTGTCATATCCCAGTGAGGTCATTTCCTGACTTCAAAGCATTCATCCAAACTGCCTCAGTCAGCCCTGGTGGTTATAACCTGATGTTTCTTCCTACAGACATTGATATCTACTTATTCTACTTTTCAGCTGCTCCAGCCCGCGATGAGGAAAAGTCCAGGTCTGTCTGACTATCTTTGGGCCTGGATCCTCCTTCTCAGCACGTTGACTGGAAGAAGGTGGGGACACTTTTTTAAAAATCTGCATGAAAATTTCTGTAACTTTTCATTTATTTTATCGGGGGAAGAAAATTGTCCTCAAATGAATTTATGACTAAGGGAATTCAGAAAACTTAACTGCAATAATTTCCAGCTAAGAATAAAGAGGAGCAGTATGAAAAAAAAAAATCAGTATATTTGCATGTTAGTTAGAATACACTTAGCAAGTCATTGTTAAGACATATATTAATTCAACATTTAAGTCTTACATTGAACTTTTCGCTGTTCAGCTGGAACTGAACAAAACATGCGGTTTCCTAATTCTTAGAAAAAGTTACCCCAATTAGTGGTTGCATACTATGTAAGCTGATTTTTTTAGCAAGAAAATTTCTAGCCTATTGTAAAGACCATACAATAACTTTTGTATTTATAGAAATGGAAAGTTTTAAATAATATCTTTAATTTGAAAATCGTGTCTCTATAAAAGCATGTGCATATCATATTTTGAAATCATTGTCTACATAACAAATAAAGGTGGACTATACGAGACAAATATTTAAGAACTTTGGTAAAATCAAATTTCTCTATTTAAAAAAACAGTTACTAATTGTTTATAAAGCTTAACCATAGTCAAAATATGTTCTAATGATCCAGTCAAGCATGTTAAATTAATATAGTAGAAACTATTTACATGACTAAGTATTACAGATTTTTCTCTATCTGCTTTTGTATTTCTTGTGCAGCCTATTTCTGTGGTCCCTAAGAAAGTCAGACATATCATAAAAACATGAGTTTATTCAAAATGTAATGGCAAGTGAACTCTTAAGAGTTAAGATAGGGAGATGGAATAGTCTGGAAAGACATATGAATTTAGGAAGATTTATTTTAATTCAGAAGTTGTCTGTTGTTGTTTTTTGCTATTGTGTAAGGTAAACACTGACAGACAGTCATTATTATCAGATATCCTTAATGTGAGAAGTTAAATGTCTTTACTGCTTTTGAAAAATTATATGAAGTGTTACTATTGCAATGACCTGTAGATGGAGTTAGTGCACAGTGTTTTATTATATAGTGGTTCATATAGAATCAAAATCAGGTACTGTAACTGGCATTTCTCTTCAAAATATATATTCAGTTTAGGAAACACTACATTGGCATGGGTGTTTAATACCAAATGAATAAGCATCTTATTCGTAGGGTTTTTCTCTGGCAATTACAACTTGACATAGCAAGTTAGAAGTAAAGATGAAGTGTCATTAAAAAATCACGTAAAAGAAAGATTTCTATTCCTGTTGGGAAAGCAGAACTGGTGTTGGGGAAAAGGCAGTGGTCTCTTTGGGCATCTGTATTCCAATGCAAACAATTGGTGAAAATATTTGTAAGATAAAATCAGGAAGAAAAGCATTTTCTGAGTTTTATATAAGCTGTAAAATCTTAGAGGGTGTAGATAAAGGTAATAAGCACTCTATATTGTAAGAATTGTTTTAATAATCTAAGTTTATTTCATCATGCTACCCCATTTCATCTTTTCTGTCTTCTTATTGTATTGCTTTCTTTCTCAGAGTTCCCGATCAGGGCCTCCTCACAACTTAGGGTGTTCTAGCATTTCTTTTCCATTTTTATCAAGATGACCTTCCAGTATCCTTGAAAGATGCAGGCATGGCAGTTGATTTTGTGACAATAAGTTTTTATAAATAATTGCATTCATAAAACTATTTTTGCCTTACTGCTGTCATCTGCCAGTGAGACCTACTGGAAGACACTTAGCTTGTTGAAAATTTGGTTTAAAAAGCAGCAAGAGGTTTAATTTTGCCATAAGAGAGTAAGCCCTCAATCTGCATGGCATCAGTGTTGAAATTAGGAGAATGAAAAATTGTTTCAAAGAAGCACATTTCATATATCCAATATTATGGATAGCCTTTAGTTTTAGTAACTTTACCAAATTAAAAGTTTATCAGAATAATAGTCATTGCATTTTGCCGATACAAAATTAATTACCTGCAAAACAGTGTTTGGTTTTGAAATGATATTTTGATCGTATATCTTGCTGCTGTCAAATAAGTGAATTCTGGTTTCAAATGTTACTATTTTTCTTATATTTATCAGTAATATCAACACATAGGAGTGAAGCACAAGGCATATGAAGTAGAAAATACAAAAGTGATCATTTGTGGCAGTTTCTTAGTTTACACCCTGTATTCATTTTGCTTTTGTACTCAAGGTCAGAACTATGATTGAAATATATCAGTAAACGTGATCCATCCTAAGATAGAAAACACTTCTCTCAAAGGATTTTGGAGTTGTCATGCTAATCATCACATAAAAGATGATTCAAGGAGCATAGATTGCAATGTGATTGATGTAGGAAATACACAATTTTTGAACTGAGGTCACTATGTGGTTGAAACACAAAGACTAATAATGGTAAGGGATACAAGCTGCATCTTCAACTAGTAACGTTTAAATATAAGTAGTTATCCCAATAGAGAAGCAGGAAAATAAAGTTTCAGACCAGAATTTGAAGAAAGTTAGGTAATAGGTCAAGTTTTGCTCACAAATAGGTGTGCCTTCTTAAAACACTAAAACTGTACTCCAGCTTAGTCAACTGTAAATTAAGATTATTGAACTTGATCTTTCTAAAGGTTCTGTTTACATCTAAGACTAGAAATAATGAAAATTAATTAGCTGTGTGAACAGACAAATTTTAATCATTGGGTTATGAATCTTAAGAGGAATGGAAATTTGCACACTGATGTAAAATATAATTATCCTAAGAAATACGTTTTACCTAAATCTCTTAAAAGAACATCAAGAAAACCCCGCCAAAACACAAACCTATATGAAGTGAATGAAGGAAGGGATGTTGGTAGGTTAAAACTTAGGCTTTTGCTACATGTTCAATTAAAAAAAAAAATCAGTTATTTTGGTAACTCTTTTTAATTTGTAAAGAAGTTTCCTATTTTTTTTTTCACGTGCATTAGCATTCTTGCTTGCTCAGAGAAGACATGCATTGTAACGTAATATACATGATAATTCAAAAAGTAAACAGACAGAAGTCATTTCTCATAATTTTCCTTTCACATTTAAAAAATGAAAATTAAAAATATAATTAAATGCCCAGAGTTTAAAAATAACATTCTTTTTCACCTTGTGAAAAAATAATTTTCAAGTTAAGATTCAGTTGAAAGCAAGGTAGAAAAACTGAGAAAGGATTTATTTGGAAAGAGGTTTTAGTAGAAATGTATACTTTAGCTATTGCTTCTCTTTATGTTTCTTTCAGCTATGGACAGCCATCATTACAAGATGAACTTAAAGACAATACCACTGTCTTCACCAGGATTTTGGACAGACTCCTAGACGGTTATGACAATCGCCTGAGACCAGGATTGGGAGGTAGGTTGCATTATTGTATTTTTGTTTTAGAGAATAATATGAAATCTCTACTATTACAGCCTTACTTTACCTCTAAATGGTCAAATAATAAAAATGGTAACATGTAATTTAATGATGAATCTATTTTTAATAGATCACTCTATGTTAATTCAAGTTACTATGTAGTTTCCTATCCATATGTAGTAAAAAGCAGACACAGACTTCTAATAATGACACGAAGGAGATGCTACATTTATGTGATAAGCACAGTACTTTCCATGAACGATTTTCTCATCTAGGTAAACACTGGGATAATATTCTATCTTCCAGCACAAAGACTGCAGCTACCTCACCTGGTACTACTATGTCTGCATTTAATTCCAGCAGGGTATCTTTGATTCTGTTGGTTCAAACATTTATTTTGGAATATTACATATTGATCCACTATTATGTGTTAAATTGCCACCACCTCTAGGCTAATAAGGGAATGAGATAGATGGTAGCGTTGTAGTTTAACTGTGCATTTGAACTTATACCCTAATTTTCTTAATACAATTTTATTTTTCCTGGTATATCAATTACTCAGTTATATTGATACATTTCTGCTTAGGAAGAAGACAGCACTTAATAACACAATATGTGTAACAATAAGAGTAAATAGTTCTAGGAATTGCACACATTTGAATAACACTTGAATAAGATAATTAAACTACCTTATTTGGTTAAACAAAGACTAATGAAGCCAAATCAAGATATTGATCTCAGAGTAAAGCAAGTGAACCAAAGAAATAAATTATCATTCAAAGTCACACAGTAAACCAAGGTTAGAATCCATGATTCCCAACTATAGTTGATACTGAATCTTTCCTAAAGCATTTGTAGTAACTATTTAATAGCAATATTTAAATAGTGATTAAATGGCAGTATTAAGAAAGCCACCTCTTCTTCATTTAGATAGCACAGATAAGCAAAGAATAAAAAGCTTACAAATTCAAACAATGATTTTTCAACTAAATGGTTGCATGGATTTACAGTTACTTTAAAAAAAATATTTTGCATAGTGTAATGACATGGATGTGCATTATGGGTCTATTTTGAAGCTGCCAAATGTCATTAGTGTCTCAGAGGTTTAAGGGAAACTCCCTTGTCAAAGACACAACCCAAATATATGTCAAAGGTCTTACCAGGTGTCCTTTTTAATCAATTTCAAACACTCATTTTAGGACATACTATACAAATTTCCTCAGGTTTAGACTTCACCAAGTTTATATTCAGGTTTTAGAAAAAATTCTTTAAGTCAAAATAGAGTGATCACAAAATGGGGAGCCTAATTGTGTATATGGTATGTTAAAATACTGCTTGTGTACATTTAAACATCTCAATTGTCTTCAAAAGTTTTTTTATTCATAAAATTTGCAATCAATTACAAAACTAGCTAGATGAGGAATGTATGTAAAGAAGAAAGAGCCAGGCTAGTGATATAAATTTTACATAGCAAGACTTTTGAAAATACTGGTTGGAGACCGGGCGCGGTGGCTCAAGCCTGTAATCCCAGCACTTTGGGAGGCCGAGACGGGCGGATCACAAGTTCAGAAGGTCGAGACCATCCTGGCTAACACAGTGAAACCCCATCTCTGCTAAAAAAAAAAAAAAAAAAAATGCAAAAAACTAGCCGGGCAAGGTGACAGGCACCTGCAGTCCCAGTTACTCAGGAGGCTGAGGCAGGAGAATGGCGTAAATCCGGGAGGCGGAGCTTGCAGTGAGCTGAGATCCGGCCACTGCACTCCAGCCTGGAAGACAGAGCGAGACTCCGTCTCAAAAAAAAAAAAAAAAAAAAAGGAAATACTGGTTGGAATGTATCTGATGACTTTACCTCATCTCCTTCCTGCCCTGTGCTATCATTCCCTAAAAAATCAGCAGAATTTCACAACGTATTTAAAACATTTCTCTTCATCCTGGTTTAGAAAATTCTATTTAATATTTTGACACGTAAATATGAGTATTATCTGACAGATTTGTGCATCATCTTCAATTTATTAAACAATTTTACACACAAACTGTTAAAATATTAGCCATGTGGTTATGTTATTGTTCAGAGTACACGTAGCAAGCTGTGACTGTTCATTTCCTTTTAATTGTATGTAATAACTCTTTAATAAATGTATACATTAACCCATTCGTCAAATAAATTTTAGGAGAAATTATTTTAACTAATCCTCATATGCATTCCTAGACCCTGGAGAGCCTTAGACCTTGAAGATATAAAGATTAGACTGAGAGTACATTGAAAAGCTAATTTTCAATACTGGTGATACTGGCAGATTTGCTTACAGGAATAACTACATTAATTCCTATTGTCAATTGCTATTTTTGTAGAATCTACTTTTATCATCTAGTTAATCCCAGAAAATAACAAAAATAGATATGTATTTCAAGAACAAAATAGTAGTTGTCCAAGTATAGACAAGCTGTCTTCCTTAGAGTGAAATGAGCCTAATTGCTATAATAATTCCAGGACTTGAGGAAATTAACAGTGGATGTGCTTTAATCTTTACTAAAGATGATTTTTCTGATATTTCTGATTCCTGGTAACAGTGACTTCTGAGAGTATGACAGAAATTAAAACAAAAAAGTAGTTCAAATATTTTCTCTATTTTTATTCTAAACATCCTATTGGAATTTAGTACACTTAAATGTGATGGATTTGAGATTTATGAAAAAACTTTGATACTGACTGAACTTTTTTTTATATTTTTTTGGGGAAATTTTTTTAATCCTGAAGGAATAAAATAGCACATGTTTGTTACTTATATCTACAGAGTCATGAACATTTTAAAGTAGATTTTGAGAAGGTATCTGTCATTAGAGAACTATAGTTTAAAATACTAAGTATAGTTTTAGGACATTTTGAAAAACATAACCAGCTATAGACTTAGAGAAACGTGATAACACCATGATTGCTGGCTGCTATTAAGTTGACATTATCGTGGCTTTCTTTTTAAATTTTTACAAATTTGAAGTACTTAATTTTATTTATTTACCATAAATTTTTGGTACTTTAAGTATGACATGCATCCCAGTAGATCCCAATTGCAAAACAGACCCTCTCTTTTTATTTTTTATTTTTTTTCAGGAGCCATTTGCCTCCAGATGAAAAGACTATATAAAGGAAATACGTGAGATTATCATTTGCTCATAAGGGAGTAGAAGTTTTCTTTTAGTAATTTTATGATCACAGCTAGGATGATTTCCTCTTGCAAGATAAAGGTGCCCACTATCTTCTTTATTATGACAAAAGTCTTTTTATAAAAGTAACAACATTATGCAAAAAGCAGGGATTTTTGCTTCTGAATGTCCCCAGGAAATAGAAAAATGTGATAAGCTGAGACTGGAGACTAGTACAAGAAACTCCTGTATTTGCAAATTCATCATGACCTGTTTTTTAGAAACACACACTGCATCAGAAGGTATAGCACTGTTCTTAGTAGACATAAACCTTGGGTTCAATAACTAGAAAACAAAATAGATAACTTGGTTAGTCTAGATGATAGGAATCAGTTTGCAAATATTATAAAACTATTTTAAAAGGCTGCCTTTTCAGAGATAAGAGCAATCATGAGGAACTGCAAATAAAAGGACGACTAATAAAGAGAGATCTCTAGGAAGGGATTTTTGAAGGTAGAAGAGCTACAGAAGATTAGAATACGTGGAATTCTAAAAATTTAATATGGTGTATTTGGGATTGTAAAGAGAAAAATAAGTCAGCTATGTTCGTAATTTAAGTACGATGTCAACAAAGAAACTTTTAAATAGACTTGAGTTAAAATAATCAGTATCCAGAAAAAAACAAATAAAAATTACCAGTAATTGCTGAATGCATTCTTGTCTATAATCCCTTTCGTTGTTGGCAAGGTGTAGGGGGCTGCTACATTCTTGCAATGAGAAGCTGAGCAATGTTTTTGAAAGAACTCTTACCTAAAGCATGGTCAGTGTAGAAGAATAAAATAAGGAAAAAAGGATGAAAGTCAGAAAAAATGGGAAGATAAGAAAGAAAAAGGTTTAAAAAAATGAAAGCAAAAGAGGATAGAAAATAGAGAACAGAAGGGAGTGAGAGGAATCGAGGAAGTGAAGGAGAGCAACACAGAGGAAATTAAAAAGGAGAGGAATTAATCTCATGAGCCTGGGGAGACTCAAGTGTCCCTTGATCAGTTTATATGGCTCTTTTAGTTTTAAATCAGGATGAAACCAAAATTTTCCTAGGAAATTCATTTTCCCAAGTTTTCTCCTCTTTGCCTATATTGTAATATATGAAGGAAGCCTGAATGTTCTCCAACTTCCTAAAAAATTAAATAATGCTCCTGCTGAACTGCACCCATCTGTGTGAAATTTCAGTCGCTTTCTTACTGGCTTCCCCTGCACTTTGGGCGTGGGACAAAAATAATCCATAAACGGAGATACGAAGCTGAATTTTGAAGGAAGATAATCAGGCTTTTATGGGTACTTAATACTCCTCCAGTGATATGTTTCTCCTCCCTTTTACTCCACCATATAGACAGGCTACACTTGATTTATGATAAGCCAAAATCCCAGGTGAGCCACACTGATACACAGTTTATCACCGAGAGGCCATGCCACCAAGCTAAAGATTTTTTCTTCTGTACACATGCTCATTTTCACACATCTAACTTACAGAAGACATATTATTCTATAAACACATTCATTTCACTTCTTGGAAAACAAATTAGGGCAGATACTTCTTCAACTAGAACACAAACATGATACAGCTGAAGGAATGAGGTCTTAAGTGAGTCACATTTTGAAAGAATTTCAGAAGAAAGAACTTTTCATCCTCCCTCTCCCTGTTAATAGTAGTTCCTGGAAATATTATTATACTATCTGAATCAGTCTTCAACTTAATATCAGTGTATAATATCTTGGATAATAAATGCCTCTCAAAAGTTTTGTCCTCAAACCACGTGAAGAGAGCAAAGGAAACAGAGATGGTTGTGTATTTCTAAAACAACAAGTCCTGAGAGAAGAGTGGAGAGGCAGATGGTAGAGAAGTAAGGTTGTGGATAGAGAATGGACTCCCTTTATCCCTGCTACACATTTAACAGATATTTAGTTAACATTTTCTTTTTTCTGTAAATGCTGTAGATTTGGATTTTTTGGTTTGGGGGGTTTTGTTTTGTTTTCATTTACAGATTTTTTTTTGACAGCATCAATTAGAAGAGCGTTAGTAACTGGAGCTGTCTCTGAATGTATTTTAACAGTAACATATTATTTTACAAATCATGTATGTCTCAAAGCAGACTTTTTCCTTACCATCATATTTTTTCCTAATCTTGAATTATTTATGCCAATATAAATCCTTGAAGACTAACCTTTAGCCTAATTGTTGCAAGAGATCTCAGCTTTAAGATGTAAGGATTCCCAACTCCCTAATGCAAGGCAGCTGGGTTGGAAATTCCCTACAGTTGGCAAAATGTTGTTGGCTTCTTAGGGAATTGGCTTGGGTCTTGGGTTCCATTTCCTTATGTAAAAATAAGAAAAAATGGAAAACTAAGAGTGCTCTAAAAAGAACAATTTATTTTTTTGTGCAACTTTGTAAGGTTTAGGTGACTCGAGGATAGGGAAAGCAGCACAGTTTAATTCTTTTAAAATTCAACTTTGACCTCTCTCGGGATGATAAGATGTCTGATATTCATGTGATTTTTTTTTATATACATATCCCTTGTAACATTGAGATCAGAGAGAAACATTTTGTTCATGTTCAACTAATGTTAAAATACCTGTTTTGTATTTATATTAAAAAAACAAAATTTCAAAAAATAGGACAAAATAATTTCTGTCACAATGTGATAGCATTAGATAAAATAGTCTAAATTACTGACAATTTCCAAATAAAATTAAAAGATGGTTAGGTTTATCCAATCTCCTGTTGTTGTTTTTGTTGTGTTTACTATACCAGAGAATAGCCTTTAGTATTATGTTTTGAAATTCTACTCTGGAATCCTTCCTTTTGAATTTGCTGTCGTTTTCTCTGTTGCTTTTAATGCAAGGTGTGGAGCAGATGTTCAGACTTGGGCAAAATGCAATACATTTCCACAGAAATACTGTATCTAGACATTTCATAATTCAGCTAAATTATAGAGAAAAGGTAGTTACCAAAACCCCGAGAGGAACTGTTAAAATGAACAGAGAATACCTTTTAACATTTACTGACAGAGGTCTACCGTCAGCTCATGAAGCCAGCTTGTCTAATGAATTTAACCTAGATACCCAAAGGAATGTTCTAGCGTGTTTAGAAAACTTGCTACTTTCATCTTTTCTGTGGTATATAAACCATGTACCTGATCAGTGCCAATATTCTCCTGAGATAAAATGAAACTACTGTGATGTTTTTCTTTCTGTGCCTGCCTTATTTCACTTAGCATAATCACCTCCAGTTGCATCCATGTCGCATGTTCTCACTTATTTGTGGAAATTAAAAATCAAAGCAATTAAACACATGGACATAGAGAGTAGAAGGACAGTTATCAGGCACGGTAGGATAATGGGGCGAGGGCGATGGGGATGGTTAACGGGTACAAAAGGAAATACAAAAACATAGGAAGAGTGGCTAAGACCTAGTATTTAATAGCACAACAGGGTGACTATAGTCAATAACAATGTAACTGGACATTTTAAAATAACTAAAAGAGTATAATTGTATTGTTTTTAACATGAAGAATAAATGCTTGAGGGGATGGATACCCTGTTTTCTATAATGTGATTATGATGCATTGCATGCTTGTATCAAAACATCTCATGTACCACATAGATATATACACCTATTAGGTATCCACAAAAGTTAAAAATGAAAACATTTACAAAAAAGTAACCACTGCAACAATGTCCAAGTTATAATATGTACAGTATTAGTAACCAGCTATGGTTTATTTTTTGTGCAACTACTCTTGACCTTTCTATACAGCTTCCATTTCCCATGTTGATTCCAGAACCAATGTGGGATTTTAAAAAAATGTTGTCTATAGATCATTGGTTTTTTTTTTTTTTTTTTTTTTCTGGCAGAATCAGATTTCTATACTTGAAAAATAGTGTAGTGCTCCTGAGATGAGAATCTCATTTGCTATATATCACAGACTGCCATTTTTGGAAAACTTAAGAGAAAGCAAGGCCCTACGTATTTGCATATTTCTGTAAGATTGTTAATAGTATTATTCTCGTATAACTAAAATGCTACCCTGTGAATGTGAAATAGGATGCCTGAGAGTTATCACAGTTTGCACAATTTTGATCAAGACTTATACTCATTACACATTGCATGCTTGTATCCAAACATCTCAGGTACCTTGTGAATGCATACACCTACTATGTTCTCACAACAATTAAAAATTATAAAAATTTAAAAAGGACTTCTACTGATCAGAAGAAACCCATTTCTCCAACAACTCAATCTTCTCTGAAGGTTAGCCCTCTCTCGATAGAAACTACTCAAATTACAGCATATGGAGAGAATTTATCAGTGGAAATAAGATAAATAGCTCCTGCAATAATATTGACCTTTCTTCCTAGGACAGGCTTGCATCATCTGAGTTCTTAGAATCCCAGAACACCAAAGAATCAGGGATTGGTCAAACACCTTGAAACTTGGGTGTCTACCCCCATATCCAGACTTAGTAGCTGAATACAGTCAAAATTAAGTAACTCTACATATCATCTAAGGGATAGTTTCCAGTTTTTCTAAGGCATTAATTGAATAGAGAAGAAGGACAGGGGACAAAAATGTTGCTCCAATCAAGCAGGTCACCAGGGAGGTGGAACATTGCCTTATCCAGGAATATACATTGATGTTTATGTAGGAGCTGAGGATATTTTCAATTTCCAAACAGGACTATTTTAAAGTAGGGTTTTGAGATACATTTTATTATAACGACTAATGTTAGTCCATTTAGTCTCCATGTAGTGCCTACCTCTGTGAATCAATAGACACAAAGCAGCTTAAATATGGCAATAGACCTCCCTCATCAGTTATGAACCCACAGAACTGGGTCTAGTTGAATATTACTCTGAGTTCCTCAGCAGACAGCATTTCCAGGGAAAATATGGCCAATACCATATTAAATAAATGGTTATGATAGCATTACTAACAAAATACCACCTACAATTCTTTCTTATTCATTCCGTCCTCCATTTTTTATTACAGTCACTCTTGCAATTCACTATTCACACAGCATCAACTATCTTCTTAGACTGTAAGTAACATCATTTCATTTCATTTCATTACCCAAAGGCTTCCTACTGCATCAAAATAAAGGTCAACTGCTAGCTGAAATGCTCAGGGATCTTCAGATATGGTCCCACTTACCTCTAGATTGTCATCTTGTACCATGATCATCAGCGTCACCAGGATCCAGATATACTGCACTTTCTGTTTCTTAAACATAACACATTTAGCACATTTATTTTCACCTCAGATCTTTTGCCTCCTTTTTTAAATTTTTTTTCCTCTCCCTGGATCTTACTAAATTTTTCCGATCTTTAAAGTCTCATTTCAAGTTTTATCTCTTCAAATGACATTTTTTTTCCAGAACATTTATCATCTGAATTTAATTAGCAGAATGTGTGCATATGTGTTTTTGCATAATTCTGTAGGTACTTACATCTCTATATATCCCCTAATCGACCTAAAATATGTTTTTCCTAAAATGAGTATGTGGTTTGCTACAGAGGAACAGAAACATTTACAGTTTTACTCATCATTGTATTACTGTTACCTAGAAGAGTGCCTAAGTGGCACATAGAAAATGTTTAATAAACATTTATTGACTAAATTAATGTACCCAACAGATGCCTCTCAAAGTGTTGTGGCACCACAATGTTATTTGAACATCGCTCCAATGCTGTGTAGTCATTTGAGCACGTATTATTTATTCATTGAAAATGTAAGAATAGAGACTCAGAGAGATTAAAGGCTTGTACCTAAAATCATGCAGTTTGTTCTCGAGAAAAATCAGAGTTTAAATCTGAGTATTTAGATGCTTAATCTATTGTGCTTACTACTTATTTTACTACTCTGATTTTCTCATTGCTGCTTCAAGAACTAATCTCATCTTTTTGAATTATCGCTTTAAAACATATGTTATTTCAAATCTTATCAGCAAGATACCAACATTGTAGAAAATTCCCAGGAAAAACAGATTAACTGTTGTCTGGGAGTTAGGAATTGTAGTATAGTATTTGTATATATGTTTATACATATGCAGTTTGTATATTTGTGAGGATGTGGTTTGAGGAAAATCATTCAGTTTATATTTGAATAGAAAGTGGATGTGTTAGACCATTCTTGAATTGCTATAGAGAAATAACTGAGACTGGAGTAATTTATAAAGAAAACAGTTTTTATTGGCTCACTATTCTGCAGGCTGTACAAGCATGACACTGGCATCTGGTTGGCTTTTGATGAGGGCCTCAGGAAGTTCCAATCATGGCAGAAGGGGAAAGGGGAGCAAATGTATCACGCGGCAAAAGCAGAAGTGAGAGAGAGAGAGAGAGAGAGAGAGAAAGAGAGGGAGAGGGAGAGGGAAAGAGGGAGAGAGAGAGAGAAAGAGGGAGAGAGAGAGAGACTTTTAAATGACTAGATCTCATATGAACTCAGAGAGAGAGAGAGCTCACTTATCACCAAGGAGATGGCCCAAGCCATTCATAGGGATCCACCCCCAAAATCCAAACACCTCCCACCAGGCCCCAGCTCCAAAACTGGGGATTACAGGTCAGCATGAGATGTGAGCGGGAACAAATATCCAAACCGTGTCAGTGGACTTATGTGGATGGTGGCATTCCAGGGAATTTTACTTATTTTCACATCTTCCTGAGTTTTTTAAACTTATATTTTGAAGTTACTTTTTTTTAACAACACAAAGTATTATATTGTTATATATGCCTCAAGCTTTTGAAATATCTTAGAGTAGCAGTGCCAAATAATTTGGGGAAATGTGGGTAAACAAGATTGACCATATTTATTTAAGACATGATTCCTCAGAGACATTAGGATGTTAATGTTTGCAACAGTGTTAATTAGCAGAGTTTTCCAGCCACATAAGCTTCCCCCCACCGCCCCCCTGTCCCCACTGGACACTTGCTAAGAGCTGATGACAAATCAAATGAAAGAGAATTTCTTGGGTATGTGGCAAAGGAGATATACTAGAGGCGAACATATGAAGAGTGGTTGTTCCCCTTTTAAAATTATTCTAATGCCCCAAGTTCCAGGTAATATGCAGAATACAGTACTCTCTGCTTCTTCCTCTTCTTATGCCTTCACTCCTCCTTCCATTTAGCAGTTGGTCGCTGCAATCTCCCACAGGCATCTTTCAGTTTTGAGACTTACAAACTTTGCAACCTAAAGCCTAGGGATTGAGAGTATGGTTGGAAGAGAAAAATAATAATTAGAGAGTAAGAAATCAGGAACTCTTTAAGGATACATGTATGGTTAGAGTTCATGGTGAGTAGCGTCTTTCAAGAGACGCATGTGGGGACTCCCAGTCAGGGAACTTGTCTTGTAATATTGGAATGGTAAGTATTGGGAAATCTCAGCGCCAAGTGTCTAGCAGAAAACAAGATAAAAGTACCTGAAGATGATGAACTGGTATGGTAAATAAGTTTAGGAGAAAGGCTAAACAAAATATTAAAGAAACAGACTCTCAAAATGTGGTTTTAATCATGTATGTGAATTTATTTCTATTTTTGCCATATCTTTAAATGGCACAGTAACAATTATGCATGGCAACATGGATGTAAACTTAACTATATTTTGTGCTGTATTTTATTGGTATAATAATCCTTATAAACATGCTTTTGAGCCTTAACTAGTTTATTTCAGTATGGTTACCTACTAACAATCTTAAAATAACAGAGAGAAATGGCCCATATATTTGCCAAATGGTCACCTTACCCCTTCAGGGCTTTTTATCATGCTAAATAATGCAGATTGGCGGCTCCTAGGCTCCTAACACCTTTGGTAAGTCAATTTTGTAAAGCTAGGGACTTCATGGAATTACCTTAAAGTGTAGAAATTATGCTTCTCCCACACTCAAGAATTACATAATAGTGATAAAGAACTCCAGGAGAGCTGACCTTGGCTACAGAGTACGTGCAAGTATGCAGACCAGGATTGGCAGGTATTCCCTAAATGAACATGCATCTCAAAAATAAAAATATTTAAAACATTTTTGACTCCATATATGTTACTAAGTTTCATAAAATATGCATGGTAGATCTTACACTTTGTTATATGAAGAGAACCAAAGTTGAACCTTGGAAACAAAGAGAAGTTGAGTCAGCAAATCAGGAAAAAAAAATATGTAATGGGAATATCTGACCATACCAAGATTTATGTATAAAGATAATTTAGATTTTAATTCTCCTTGGTCACCCAGTCTGGAAACACCTAATTGCAAGAAGTTTATCTATAAATAATAAGAAATAAAATTATTTACAATAAGGTGCATAAAGAATTTAGGGTGAAAATATGACTGAGGGTCTGTCATCTTTTTTTTGTACTTTCTTCTTGATAATAAAGGTATATTTTATTATATCACAGAAAATCCAACTGACGGTGCCTTTATTTGATCCAGAAAGGAAAATATTGGAAAAAATAGCAGAGAAAAGAATGAGCTATTTACTATGATAAATACAAGCTTTTGTGAACAGATAGCATAGATTTTGTTTATTACTATTTTTCATTGAAAAGCAGTCCTGACTTCTAATACAGTACAAGCTCTTGATGAAGTCTTAAGAAATAACAGATGTTTTAACTAAGAAAAAGAAATAATCTAGTAAAAAGTATATATGTAAAGAATGTGTGTAATAGAGAGAATATATAGTGGAAAAATGGTGCTAGAACGAATGAGAATAGGGACATCAGAAGAGAAGTATGGTTAAGGCAGCTGAAACAGTGCTGACAACCGTACATCTCACACTACCCCAAGTTGATGCAGCGTGTTAAAGCTACGGTTGGAAGTGAGTTCTAAAACCACTACTCTTTATTTTCATTGTCATAAGCTATGTTCTCATTTTGAACTTTTAAAAGGGGAAACTGCAGATAATTCCTACATCAAGGGACTCATTTAAGCAGTTTAAAGTCAATTAATTTTTTGTGCAAAAAATATTGTATTGGTTATTGAAGGGAACATCTCTGATTCAAAAATTTTTTTTAGCTGACTTACACATTATGTATAGTGTATAATATGATCCTGTTGGGATAAATTTATACTGACAGTCTTAACTCTTCACAAGTAAATTGCTAAGGGAAAAAAGCCAGCTCTTGATTTCTAAAGGAAATAATCATTTTATAAATTCAAATGAACTTACAAAAGGTGAATCACCTTTTTTATGTTACATGACAGAGATACAAATACCCTGGCATATAAGTATTTGTACATGGCTAGAAAGATCCGCCAGGTGTTTGTGCTACTTTTGGAAAATATATAGTGTACTTTAGCAAGCCTTATTAACTCTTCAAAGACTCAAGAGTATGTTTTATAAGTGTTTGCTTTCTGGGACTAAATCATAACTGAGTTATCCAAGTTATTCCCTGGGAAAAATATAAATTAAAAATAATTTAAAAATAAAATAAAATAAAATAAAAATAAATTTAAAAAATAAAAAAATAAATGAACTGTTAAAGATACTTGACTGCATTTTGCAGAGCTAAAGATGAAAATTATAAAGTCATATTTTTCGTTTTCACCCCTCAACAAATTGTTTCTTTTCTGAAAGCATTGTTTTTCTATTTCTTGGAGAATGGCAGTATTTCTCTGGAAATATCTGTGTTGAGTTGTCATAGTACTATAGTTAACATGCTTTATTGGTTGATATACGTGCCATCAGAGGACAATAGAATAAAACCACATAGAATGTGAAACAGAATATATTAAGTGAACTTTGTCTGTGCCATAATATGTTCTTCTCATCCTGAAAATTGAAGAGAGTTACACAGGATGTCATGTTTTCCCCAAGAAAAATATAGATACCTCAGTTATGATTTAGTGCAAGAAAGCAAGCATTTATATAACATACTCTTGAGTCCTTAAAGAGTTAATAAGGCTTTCTAAAGTACACTATATATTTCCCAAGAGTAGCCTAAATACCTGGAGGATCTGTCTAGCCATGTGAAAATACTTAAGCTTAAGCTATACCAACATGCTAATGTATTTTTATTATAATGTGAAGCAGTTTAGTATCATTTAGTCAAGTATGTCCACTCTTGAAGAATTCATTAGGCAGCAGCTGAGTTTTCCATAAAGTCTGCCTCCCAAAGTGGCATATTTAGGCTTCATTCTCCATAGAAAATATTAACTGTGAAATTTTATGTGTAAGCAGTAAATTATCAGGACTACACAGTGGACCAATTTTAGAAACAGCTAATCAAAGCCAATAAATTTCCCATTTGGGTGTGAGTATGTGGTGGTGAGATCTAATAAGGACTGTTGATAGACACTCACTCTCCCAATTTCCTGCTTCACCAGAGCGTGTAACCGAAGTGAAGACTGATATCTTCGTCACCAGTTTTGGACCCGTTTCAGACCATGATATGGTAAGTGGACGCTGTCTCTTTGGTTTTCTTGGAGAATTTTTAAAATTTAATTTTTCAAATAAAAATATAAACTAAGTTTTTAGGGAGCAACCTGAAAAGTCTTGGCTATACCTTTGTGTCTTTCTCTGTGTAATATATAATATGTAATAAAATATTAATACAATAGAAAAATACTCATTTGCTTCCCAGATCAGACCTATTTCCATGATTTTCAACCACTGCAGTCATCTTTTTAAAAAAATATCTAACATGATTGCTTTGCCTTGGTTAATACCCTGCAAGCCATGCAGTATGAGTTACGTTTCATTTTAGTCAGTAGGCCATGTTGATTCAAGGATGCTGTTTTCAGGTAACCAGAACTGTTATAGAATGGCCGTGAACATTATGATTTCTAAATTATTTTTGGCTACTAAAAACCAAAAGGAAACCAGTGTAAAAGTTGACCAGAATTAGACAAAAATATTTAAAACACACCACTAGGAAACATTCTGCTTCACTGCAAAAAGCATTCGTTAAATTAGTGTCCAGAGTGGAAATATAATGAATCTATACTTGCTCTTTTTTTCCAGTCCAAAGAAATTAACATGAATTTCTCTTCTGTCTGATGGGAGTTATAGAGCTGTACAGAAATTGTATAATATTACTGAACTAATAACAGCCAAGGTTCTATATAAGCAAAACATCATAAAGTGGTCATGGAGACATACCATTATGAATATTTCCAAGATATATTAAGTGAATACTATTTTTTAAATGCCTCATGTTAGCACCAGTTTACTGAAAAAGTATTTTGATTTCAACATAGCTCACAGTGGGTCAAAATAAAACTTACAGAAAATACGAATGGCAGAGTAAAAGCCCTGACAAGTTCTGAGGTAAACAAACAAATAAACAAACAAACAAAAACTACATTTAATCTGGTGTTTTTGCAATTGTATTTACCCAAGGCCTTTTTTGTCATTTGACCCCTGTTTATGTTCTGTAGAACTAATATTCTGTGAAGTGAACTTTGGGAAATTCTGGCCCAGAGGATAATTAGATATTTTAGATTTTAAGACAAGCTTTGAAATATGCCAACTGGACAAGGAAAAACAGGTGGAGTATATAAGCAGCAACACAGTGGTAACTAAGAATGCAGGTTTCTGAACCAGATTGCCTGCGTTTATTATACCAGCTACTTCACACAGAAGGCTATATCCTTAGGGAAATTACTTAATATCTCTCTGGATCAGTTTCTTCATGTATAAGGTGAGATTAATAACACCACCTAACAAATTTTAGCCATTACTAATATGCAAGAAATATAATATGAAAGTCAATCATACTTGTGAATTTATGCATCTTACAATTCATTTGGAATTATGATCAGTCTGTAGACCACTTTATTGAAATAACCTGTGATACAATGTATTTTACTAAATTGACAACTTTCTGAAGACCTATTGTATTTCTCTCATGTTGCAACTCAGTCTTCCCACACTATTCTCTCATGATACTCTTATGATTAAAAATATTTGTTAGGTACCAGTCATGTTTAAGGTCAAATACAAACTGTTCTGCCTGTATTCCATAGAATCCATAAATGATTTTGCCACTCTCTGTCACTTGTTCCCAATATTAACTATTTGTTTTAGTCCTGCTTTCTGCTAGGCAGTATAGTGTCGGCGCTGGCAGGGCTGGCTCTGGGACTCAAGCTGGTTGAATTCAAATCCACCATCAGCAGCAGCATGACACTGAACAAATTGCTTAAGCTTCTAAGGCTCAAAGTCTTTCAAATGTGTATATTATTATAGTTGTCCATTCCTGCAACATTTTTATAAGTTTTAAATGAAATGTGCAAATAAAGTGTCTACAATGGTGCTCAATAAATCAGAGCTATTATATTATTTTTACCTCTGAGCTCCTTATCGTCCCATGCAGAACTCATGGAAATTTCTTCTCTCTACCCATCTAAATCCTATACTTCCGCCCAAATCAAGACCCGAATACTTGACGAAATCATTTTCATTAGTCCAATAACAAATTGACTTTCCATTTTTGTATTCTAATCACATGTATTGACTATAAAATACCTTTTAGCTTTCGGCCACATGTATAGCACTACTTTGTAAACTTATTTCTCTTATTTATAAATAAATATCTTATTTTCTTAAATTGTTGCCTAGAATGTAAAGACACATGTGTTTCACATCTTTCACAGTATTAGTTCATTGTTATTTTAAAGTAAATGTTAAATTACTATTTTTTTGGTGATAGGTTTAGGAGCCTATAATATTGAAAAAAATTGAGGTCTTGTGGCACCTAATAAATTATACCCTGTTTCCTCTCTGAGTTCTGAAAATAGAGATATAAGGCAATAGAGTAGGAGGCATGGGGAATGAAAATATCATATATATATTACTAATAATGATGATATTACATAATGTGACTTATATCTGTAGACAAGTGGGTTTGCTGAGAGTAGGCACCAGAATCAACCAGATTAACCCACCCAGTCAAGGCAGTGTTAACTTTCTTTTACTGGGGTGTGGATTATACATGTAAAACTTCCAGCATGGAGGAGCACAGCAGAATTTTTCACTCTTATAGGCAGCCAGCAGCCACATGGAAAAGACAAGAGAAAAGGACTGAAATGGGTAAAATTGATGTATTTTTTCCAAATTAACCTATCAGATTAAATTCCCTTTCTTCCTTCTTTTCCCCAGTGGAAGAGTGTGAGGGAATTGGGAGCATGCAGAAGTTTCTTTTTTCTCATTGATGAAAACATCAAGAGAGGGCATGGAACATTCAAAACATCACACACTGATGGCAATCCTCACCTTACTACTTATAATAACGTAAATTTTGCTTAATGGCCATTCTCTCTCAGTCTCTGGCACCTGGCATGGTGCATCACAGAGTCAATGTCCAGTAGGAGTTGTTGTAGGACAATGCCCAAATGAAGCCACAGGTGATCAAAAGCTTTTCTCTTTTCTTTAAAAAAATAGGTGGCATGCCTTTGAGTTATTGCTTCAGATTAATTGTGATTTAGTAAACCAATGCTGGAATTTTTGAATCTTAGAATAGACTTTTTGATACACCCTCAAACTTGTGATTATAATCTACATTTTATATAGCACATTTGGTCAAATATCAGATAGGAATAAGGAACAGAGTGTCCAACCAACAATATTCCCTATTGCTTAAAACCTCTGAACAAGACAATGTTTCAACTGCTCTGTTAAAAATCAAATTAGCCATAGGTCTGCCACTGGTTTGCTAGTAGCTGGTAGAAATTGTACCTGACCACCTTGCTTTAGAAGATTAATCATTTAAATTATATTATGGGAGAATTGTGTACAAGAAGCAGCAGCATGTTTTAGAAGAAATCAAAATCAGAAGGCAGAAAGACAAAGCTGTTTTTCAAAATGGGAAAAGTTGTATAGTTTTTAAAGTGAGTACTAATAAATTAATCTATATTAATAACATAGCAAGATTTAATGCTATTGAATGCTTACAATACATTAGGCACCACATTAAATGCTTTCTAGATAATATTTCATCTAATCCTCATGCAAACCTTTTAGCTAAGTATTATTCTTATCTACATTTCCCAGAGAAGGAAAGTGACCTGCTAGCTAAGTGTAGCAACTTGAACCCAGGCTATTTAGCCCCAGAGACTCCATAGCTCCCAAGGCATCTGACTTCATCTAGAATAGAAAACAAAATTAGGACAACTCTCTAACTTTATTTTAAAAACCATTAATTGGCAATCAAACAGAACATTCCCAGGGCACTAGGTTCTGACAGAAATATCGAGGCAGTACAATCATAGAGCCTTGTTTTCCATAGTGCTTAAAACGTATTAAGTCAAAGTACACACAGATGGTAATAAATGGCACAGGCAGGAACACTTCAATACAATATTTATTTAGGGACATAGCGGATGTTTTGTCCCGGATCTTCAGACTAAGACTCACATTCTCCAGGGACCTACTCTATTGAACAGAGCAACTCAGGCTCTTCACTTGAGTGGTGGGGACTAGAGCCTGGAAACTTGAGCAAATTATTTAAGAGAGCTTCTCCTTTGTCCAGCCTCTCTTCCACGGAGTCCCCTCTTTTGCATTTTTTTTTACTTAATTTGGTTTCGACCACCTTCTTACTTTCCTTAGATTTCTTTCCCTACAATCCTTCTAAAGAAATAGCACATTTTCATGACCAGCTACATAAAAACCTAATATAAATTTGTGTTGATAAAATAATAAAATGGGAGACAGATAATAATTTCTAACTTTTACTAAGAGCTTCCTATGTTTTAGGCACTGTTAAAAGATGTTCTCACAAGTATCAACTCACTTCTCACAATAGCAGAGTGAATTATCCCACTTTATAGATTAAGAAACTGGGGCCTTAGCGAGAGTAAAATAATTACCTAAGGCCACTTAGTGGGTAGGATCAGAACTTACATCCATAGTCATTATGCTATAGTTCTGCTGCTCTCCTCCCTGTTTTTCCCAGCTTCCTTAAGAAGGGGCTTTGGCCAGGTGCAGTGACTCACGCCTATAATCCCAAGACTTTGGGAGGCTGAGGCGGGAGGATCACCTGAGGTCAGGAGTTCAAGATCAGCCTGACCAACACTGCGAAACCCCATTTCTACTAAAAATACAAAATTAACTGGTCCTGGTGGCGCATGCCTGTAAATTCCAGCTACTCGGGAGGCTGAGGCAGGAGAATAGCTTGAAGTCAGGAGGCGGATGTAGAAGTGAGCTATGATCACATCACTGCAGTCCAGCCTGGGCAACAAAGAGTGAAACTCCTTTGGGAGAAAGAGAGAGAGAGAGAGAGAGAGAGAGAGAGAGAGAGAGAAATAGAGAGAAAAGAAGGAAGGAAGGAAGGAAGGAAGGAAGGAAGGAAGGAAGGAAGGAAGGAAGGAAGGAAAGGAGGGAGGG
>NW_012108363.1:1524011-1585966 GCF_000951045.1 Mandrillus leucophaeus | reverse complement strand
GGAAGGAAGGAAGGAAGGAAGGAAGGAAGGAAGGAAGGAAGGAAAGAAGGAAGGAAAGAAAGGAAGGAAAAAAAGAAAGAAAAGAAAAAAAAGAAAAAAGGAAAAGAGGAGGGCTTTGTCCAATCTTCATCCAGATACCCACTCTTGGTCTAATGAACCGTGCCCCAGGGGGCAAGGTCATCTTATAGAGCTAGCTTCTGGGAACTACCTGCTGCTACCACAACAATCACACAGGGAGAGTTCTCAGAAATGGGAGACCAAATATTTACACTCTTGGTTAGGCAGAAACAAATTTTCATCAACTGCTTTTATTTCACTTTGTATTCCAACTTCTAACACTGCAGAAAATGGAAATGAAGATTACCCAGTGAGTGCTGCTCGTGTGTGTGTGTGTGTGTGGGGGGGGGGGGTGTGGGTGTGTGTGTGAATGGCACAGTATTAGAAGGAAGAATGTTCTAAACGAATTTGGGGATTCCATTGTCTGTCATTAGCACAGATAAATAAAGCTGCTGGTAAACATAATAAACATGCGAACATCAGGATTTTGGCAGATTTTGACATAATTTTTTGAAACTATTGCCTTTGGGATACATCTTGTCAAAGATTTGGTAGTACATCTAATTTAAGTTTAGTTTATATTTAACATGTATTTTATTTTCAAAAAATCTCTTTGGGGCAAGCAAATAAATGAACCAAAGGTTAGATTCATGGGAATGTGGTGACCTTAGGTATCCTTGGAACTTTGATTTGCAAGTGGCCATTCATTCCTTCTACTGTTCACCAATCTAAAGTCATTCAGTTGGATAGAAACTAGAGCTTATACTGCTAAGTCCTGAGTAACAGAACATTTCATCATATATTATATCCCCACCTCACAAGCTTCTCTGTCATCTGGAGAGGAAAAGCTGCACACCCTGAGGTAGATTCATCCACCCAGTTTTCCTGACAGGCATTGGCACATTGTATCACTTGCTGATATCATCCACAGTCTCCCCTCCCATGGAAAATACTATTCTATGCCTGTCGTACACCATCATGAGTTTTTCTTATAGTGCCCAAGCCTAAACAGTCTCTCCTTTGTTGAATTTACCAGGTGCTTAAGAAATGTTTGTTGGTGAGTAAATTCCCTTCATGTATTTATCACAGTGCCTTTCATCTGACACTTTCAAACACAAAATCCTAACCAACAAACAAGGTAACGTGTCTTGTCTACAAAGAAAGTCTGGCACCATATTACACTTCCTTGTTTTTGTCTCAGGAAGCAATTAGTACTATATCTGGTGCATTATAATACATTTAATAATAATTGTTAATTACTTGATCAGTAAGGACTCAGTAATGCCAAACAAGTGCCAGAGAATGCACCTTCATTCAACGTTCACCCAGCATTGCTTAAGCCCTTGGAAGGAGACATGTATTTAAGTTCATACACAAAACTCCCAAACACATTGTTTTTTTTGTAGGTCCTACTGACGATATGTATAAGATTTAAAAAACAACTGCTTTGTGATGTAACGGGGCTTAGAGGATTAGGAAACTGTAGCGTGATGTTTTCAAGTTAGTTCACTTTCTGGTTTGGAGTATACTAAGATTAATGGAGAATGTGGCAATCTCTACTTCAAACCATTGAGCTCCAAATTTAGTGCCAGGGTGGCAAGTACTGCAAGAAAAATGGCTATTACCCTTTTCAATTTTAGGAGCTGGTAAGTCACATTGCTTGTTTTCAGATTAGCAGATGTTTGTCTCTGGATATTGCCATAAGGAATGCTGTGTTTATTCAAATAAATAGATTCCCTGGCTATGAATGATGATGAGCTTCAAACATTTTTCCTGTGGCTTATACACATGTACAATCACAAACACACACTCTCACACTGACACACTCTGCATTCTTATTTTTTGTTCTTTTTCTTTTTGAAAAGGATCCAAGTTACCAATAGGAGCAGTTTCTTTGTTTTCATAATCTTCTTTAATGTGTAGGATAATTGAAAGTCTATGTACATTATCTGTGAAAAAAAAGTTTATTTAGCAAAAAAAAAAAAAAGATGCAATTTTTACACCCGTATTGGAATCACAGTTTACTTGGGTGTGGGAATGAGGTTTTCAGAGACAATGAGAGGGCCCCCAAAACACTAAACTTTACCTTTATGGCTGGAATTGTCTAACTTAAACATTTTTTTCTATGCATAATACCCTCTAACATGAGTTTGTTTTAAAATTGTGATATATTCTATTTCTTCTAGTGCTGCTGTGATAAGGTGGAGGTGGGGTGTTACTTTCCTTTTACATATCTGAGCCAATAATTGGAAAAATTTTTCTGACCAAAAAATATGTCAGGCATTTTAGATTTTTTTTTTTAAATCATTACACCAACCAGTGATTCTCCTGACATCAACATGTACATGCTATCACATGTTTACTTCTAAAAACATCACCTAGCTAACATTTTACTTCCAAAGTTGCAAAAATTATGCACTGTCTGTGTTAGATATTTGCATTGCAAAATACAGCACAGTGAACTCTTCGTCATTTTCCAAAATTACCTAGGAATATACAATAGATGTATTTTTCCGTCAAAGCTGGAAGGATGAAAGGTTAAAATTTAAAGGGCCCATGACAGTCCTCCGGTTAAATAACTTAATGGCAAGTAAAATCTGGACTCCGGACACGTTTTTTCACAATGGAAAGAAGTCAGTGGCCCACAACATGACCATGCCCAACAAACTCCTGCGGATCACAGAGGATGGCACCTTGCTGTACACCATGAGGTAAGGATGACTGCACTGTCATTCATGAATGTTTCTGTACTTCATTCCCTTCCACCTGTAAGCAATCATCAGGCTGATGAGCCGTGGTGGAATATTTGCTTCCTTGTTTTTCAGCCTTAACAATGTTAAAAATCTCTCCAACCTGCTCTAATTCCCTCAATAGAGGATGAAGTATTATTTATGCAAATGTTTATTTGCTTACATCTAGTTTTATTCTTAAATAACTTTCTGTAACTAGGTGGATTCAATATAAGGAACTTCCTCTCTCTATTATAAAACTCATATATTCCTGCATTCCAGGAAGATCTAGATTACATTTCTAGAAGCTGTCTAATGATTTATATCTGAAAACATTCCTACTAAAAATGAAGTAATAAAAAACAGAAAATATGGAAAGTTACAAAATTCATAAAACACAGATTCATGTAGATATAGGTATTTGAAGAAGTATTTGAATTCACAATGGCTTTGATAGCTAGATGAGAATATAGATACTATTAATTTTGCTCAAACTAAAGACTACACATACATTTCTGTTTTATGAACATTTCCCCCTCTTTAAGATTGCTGTAAAGCCCAGCATCTATTAAGTGTTCAATAGCTTATGATTGAATGAAGGAAACATGAATCAAATAAAGTTTTGAATATTATATAGAAAAAAAGAGATGTTTAAAAGTATTCCTCATTTATGAAAAATTAAGAATTATCTGGAACTCATTCTTGAGAGCAGCAGTAGTTTATTCCCAGATGACTTGTTAGATACGAGTTTTTTACATTTGGTCAACACTTAGTAATTCAGATTTTTCAATTATTTCTTTGGTACAAAAAGATAATGAAGGCAAAATGCTCAATTTAGTGGATTGTATGAAAGTACAGTAATATTTTATCTTTGGAGAAAGTTGCCAGAATGCCTAGCTTTTCAAACACAAACATCCAAAAGAAAAGAAAAGAAAAGAAAAAATGCTTCAAGAGACATTTTAGGTATTGAGCCAACGAATGGAAATGTAATAGGACTTAAAAAAAAATCTAAAAGATAGAAATAGAGGACCAATGAGCACATGTGTTGAGAACTTTCTAGATTATCTAAGCAGGACCTACTGGTATTTGAAATTTGAAATATTCTCCCCCGATGAAACACCCTACACTTGGCTTTGAGCCTAAATCCAGTATTCATTCTTCTTCGATGGCGATTTTCTGAGGAGAGACTTGCATATCCCAAGTAGTTTATTGATTAATGGTTTCAGATGTATGCAATGTTCTTCATCTGTATCTTTCATCACCTAAAATTTTCCTTTACTAATGTGTTTTTACTTTCTTTAATAATTTAAGAATGCAATTTAATCATTAATTTAATTTAATCATTAATCATTAATTACACTTTGTATATTTGGCTATAAATCTATCTTATTACATTTCTTGAGCTACTTAATATAGGTAAATATACTTGCTAAAAATCATATGGAGGGCATGAATATACATTTCTTTACAATTCTACAAACTGAAAGCAAATATATTTCAGTGAACTTCTTTCTTAGAAATCCAAGAAAACAAAACAAAACAAGAATAGATTTCACATCCACAGAACATCCCAGAGACTAGAGAGAAGCACAACAGAGTCCTAGCTTCAATTAGATGGTGGGTTTGTAAATAAAACCAAATGGTTTGCAAGTAGTGAGACCATATATGGAGACGTTGTATTAATCTTAATCTCACAAAGCCTGAGGACACATCCCCCTTCAGCTTTTCTTTCCTTCTTTTATGCATTTGGTGCTATTTTAGGGAAAGAAACAGAGAGAGATGCACTTAGGAGAAATTCTCTTTTCTTCTGTGCTATCCATGTCTTCCTCTCAACCAAAGATAAATTAGTATTTACGCAAGTGTTTATTTGCTTACTTATAGTGTTATTCTCAAACAATTTGCTGTAGTTGAGTGGATTAGTTAATGGTTGTTTTGGAAAGTATTAACAAGGCTTGCCCATTGTACAGTATCAGGAGTTGCCTTTTTTCTTAAAGCAAACAAACAAAAGGATAGAATCCACTCATTATTGTAAATATGTATTTTTAGATCATTTGATTATTAACAGCTCAGCATAACCCTACAATTTATGCCTGCTTTGTTAATATATTTGCTACAGTTAATAGCATTCCACTTGTACTTATCAAGAAGTATCTAATCTATATGGCTCTTATTTGTATTCTATGTTTCCCTTAAGGCTGACAGTGAGAGCTGAATGTCCAATGCATTTGGAGGACTTTCCTATGGATGCCCATGCTTGCCCACTAAAATTTGGAAGCTGTGAGTAAATTTATATGGATTTTTCTTGATTGTGAGTCATTAAGCACGAGAGATCTCTAGCTATATCTGTGAGAAAAGCACATAGATAAGAGAATCAAGAAAATTTAAACAGCAATATACTGCATGGGCTTTCCATAAGTAGTGCTCTGTGACTTCACTTTTTAATGTTGCTTCAAGAGACAGGTTATTCTTTATCTACTGAACTAGAAAACATGGATTAAACTAGTTATTGAAATAATTCTATTTATGCTGAAGTTGTATTTATGGAAAAAGAAGTGAAGTATGGATGCTTTTACCTCATGGATAGTATTTTACTCTCTATTAATGGAGATCATTGTGTCTATTTTATATCTTTACTGACACTTGTTTGATCTTAAAAATAATTAAATTTGTTTACCAGATTAAACTGTTGGTAGATGGCAAAGGACAGTAAGTGTTTCTTAATAAGAAAGCCTACGCTAAACTGATGTTGCAAAAAACACAAATACCCTAATCATAGTCTTAGAAAATTAGCTGATATGTCTGTGTATCTCGTGGCATTAATGTATGTATATATATTAGCGCTCTTGAAAGTATCCTGGATAAATGCCCTTCATAATAACTTCCTGGGTTTCAGCTGTTTGAAAATATTCAGAAACACCTTGCAGGAGCCAAGAGAAAAATGACTGTGAGAGTCAGGTTCCCCGGTCTTTTCTTTACCCCTCTGTTTTCGACTGGTTTACATGCATGGAATGAGTGGGAATAATGTATTCTTGGTTTCCTGCAGGGGAGTTATGTACAAGGACTGAGTCAACTCCTGGACTACCTAACCGATTTTCTGTTCTCACTAGACAGGCAGTCTAAATGACTATTTTGGTGAAGATATGATTCATAGAAGAATAACAGTGGTAGTGTAGGAAGACAGAAAGTAAAGAAAATAGCAAAAGGCCTTCGGGTTCCTAGCAGCATCAGTCCTGGAGAGAGAATTTTATTTATAAATTCCATTTTGTACTGAAACTCAAAGATAAACTACTTCAAAAACTCTAGCTTAAACAGGCATTTGGTGGTAACTCCCTTCTCCCTGCTCTTTTTTTTTCCCAATTTAACATACATTATTTAATATGAACTATTATGTTTTCTCCTGAATAACAGACCCATTTGTAATAATGATAATATGTACTATATGTTACTTACATGTCATAGAGTATATTAAATATTTGCACATTTATAAGTTCATCTAAATCACAACATAGCCTTACAGTTAGGAAGATCATATGCCATAGTTTGCCTCAGACAGTACCGGTTTAAGCCTAATATACTGGCATAATTTTTTTAAGAGGCAAGGTCTTGCTCTGTTGCCATGGCTGGAGTGCGGCGGCACATCATGACTCACTGCAGGCTTGACCTCCTGGGCTCAGGCAATCCTTCTGCTTTAGGCTCCTGAGTACCTAGGATACAGACATGTGCCACCATGCCTGGCTGGTTTGTAACCTTTTTGCATGGTTGTGGTATAGACAGGGTCTAGCTATGTTGCCCCATCTGTCTCATACTCCTGGTCTCAAGTAAACCTTCCACCGTGGCCTCCCTAATTTCTGGGATTACAGGCATAGCCACAGTGTCCAGCCTGGTATAAATACTCATAATTCCCCCTTTTATCTTAGAAAAGTCCTAATTTGGAAAATGAACTGCATATTTTTAATGTTCATACAGGAATGTTTTCAGCAGTGAGAATAGCTGAAAAAAGGAGAGTTTATCATTTTATATAAGATATGTGAAAGTGAGTGTTGATAGATTTCTGATTGGTTCAGCATCCTAACAAGGCCACTGTCTTCAGATGTCTTTAGATTTTCCTTCTCATCACAAGGTGACTGCTGTAACTCCAGCCATTGCAACTCTGTTCATGATAGAAGGTAATAGTTGGTAAAAATGAAAGGAGTAGTGCCTATGTAAGAAAAGATAGAAACTTTCCCTAAAATCCCAATAGAAATCTACTTACATCTCATTAATCAAATGTCTCACATTGCCACTGATATTTGCAAAGAAGACTGGAAGTAAATATTTTTAATTGGACACATTGTCAACCTGAAGAATATTGGAGGTATTTTAAGAAGAGATAAATGTATAGTGAGTAGAAAACAGTGTGTCATATAAGAAAATTGAAGCTAAACAAAATAAGTAAGCTGTTTTCCACCTCAGAGTCATATGCTCTTTTCTTTGCCTGAATTACTCTTCCCTTGGTTCTTAGTATGGCTGACTTCTCTCTCTCCACACGTCGGCATAAATGTCATCTCCCTGATGACCTTATTGAAATTTGCTTACAGTCTCACCAGTCTTGTTGATCGCAATGCACATTTATTTTATACCATTTATCACGGCAATAATGATTCTTTTTATTTATTGTTTAACTTTTTATTGTCTGGAGACTATAACGTCATGAGAGAAAGACATATTTTGTTCAGCTTTTCCTAGCAGAAAGGCAAATACACTGTAGGTTCTCAGTAAATATTTATTGAATGGATAAAGGTTACAAGACTCAGGCTTTAAATGCCCTTTCACTGTTTTTTTTTTTTTTTTGAGACGGAGTCTCGCTCTGTCGCCCAGGCTGGAGTGCAGTGGCTGGATCTCAGCTCACTGCAAGCTCCACCTCCCGGGTTCACGCCATTCTCCGGCCTCAGCCTCCTGAGTAGCTGAGACTACAGGTGCCCGCCACCATGCCTGGCTAATTTTTTGTATTTTTTAGTAGAGACGGGGTTTCACCGTGTTGGCCAGGATGGTCTCCATCTCCTGACCTCGTGATCTGCCCGTCTCGGCCTCCCAAAGTGCTGGGATTACAGGCTTGAACCACCGCACCCGGCCTGCCCCTTCACTGTTTAAGCTTCAGAAAAGAGAGATGAAGACCTGTGGAGAATGAAACAGAGCAGACTAGACATTGAAGTGCAGGCTTTGATGGTCATGCTTAGTGGAAGGGAACACTATGGCTAGTCACCACTGCCTGGCATTGGCATGAGAAGAGGCAGGGGCAGTCCATTTGTTGTCCAGTCATTTCTCTGACCTGGCCTAATTAGCATATTTCAAAGGTGAAGAAACTGAGGCATGAGTGGGCTAAAAATATTTTGACTCATTTTTTTGAAGTAAACGTCTTGCCGAGATATCAGAGACAATAATAGGCAAGAGGAGTTTTCAATAATTTAGTGGAACACTCTGTAATAAATGTTTATGAGTATTCTGAAGCAACCTCATCCATATAGTGATAAAATCTAAAGTTGAGAAGCAGTTTTTCTTACCATTCTCTATTAGATTCTGATTGTTAAGGCTAACTTAAACTTTCTACCGGTTATGGATAAAGCTCTCTTTATAAAGCCAGCTAACCCGAGGACAATGCGCGTGATACAACTGTGATCGTTTCACTGCTTTTGAGAAATATACCAAATAAGGCTTTGTTTCCAAAAGAAGAGATTTGGGTTACAGATTCTGACATAAAGACCTAGGCAAAAGCTGAATCTAGTAAGGCCTTAATATATGATTGTTTTTTTGATCAGTTATCTAAAACAGTGCATTGTAAACACAGAGAGGGGAATGGGTCAAAATTTGAATGAATTCTGAACAATTTACGACTTTAGAAATCATTTTTTTCATGTGGTTCATACAAATGGAAACACAGAGACTCATAAAAGCAAATGATAGTGTCAATTAGCAGCTCTCCTGATACTCAGTAATATGCGTTTCCAGTGTTTTACCACCACAGAGTTCTTTCGTAACACCAATCAAAACCTTGTTGTCTTTTTCATTTTATTAATTAATGTTTTTGAGATAGGGTCTCTCTCTGTTGCCCAGGCTGGAGTGCAGTGGCACAATCATGGCTCACTGCTGGCTCAACCTCTTGGGCTCAAGTGATCCTCGTACCTCAGCCTCCTGAATAGCTGGGACTACAGGCACATGCCACCACACCTGGTTAATTTTTAAATAAATTTTTGTAGAGACAGAATTTTGCCATTTTGCCCACACTGGTCTCGAACCCCTGGGCTCTATAGATCTGCTCATGTGAGCCTTAAAAAGTGCTGTCACTGCAGAAATAAGCCACCATGCCCGGCCACCTTGTGGTCTTATTTTTAAAACTGTTTTGGGGGCAATATAATTTATTTGAAATTGTAACTTAAAATTTTTGGCTAACTAACTGAAGACTCTTTTTAACCTCACTTTTCTTATGCTAATGTCTCCAATTGAGTACATTTTCATAGGAACTACTTTCTGGTTACTAAAATTTAAGGAAACAATAGGATGTATCATCTTTGCTAAGGCCTTAAGTATATCTGTATTCTCCATCTTAAAATACCAACTTGCATCATGTGACTCTACCCTTCATTTTGGAAGGTTCTCATGGAGAGACATAGATAATAAGTCATCTGCACCTTCACAATGATGTCATGCTTGTATTAGATGGCCTACACATTTTCATATGCAATGGTGCTTCTATGAAATTGCAAGAAATGAGACCAAAATTATATAAAATGAAAGGCAATGGTAACACATTTTTCCCCCTCTACAACTATATTAGCAGCTCAGTAACAACACATGACAGAGGATAAAAAGATAGGGTGCAGACATTGTTGCTAACGGCAGTGCAATATAAAAGCAAGAGTTTCAGTTTGCTGTGAAATGACACAAGATCTAGAATTGGTTTCATCAATAATTGCATGACCACCAAGTATCTTGCTTGGCTTATGAGAATCTATCTAATATACAGTTTTGCCTAGAAAAATACTTACAAAACACAATAAAGTCAAATGAATGATATCCTAAGTCTTTATCTTGGTTTTTCCCAGTTATTAGTAATGTCGCTTAAACAAGTCATTTTATTTTTTGCCTCAGTTTACCATCTGTAAAATGCAATTAAACTCTATGACTTTTGAGGCATTTGCAAATTGAACATTCAATCATTCCATATTACCATAAACTCATTATGTCTTCTTAGGTAAGACATTTCCATTAAAAAACAATTATTTATCATATTAAAAAATTACTGAATGTGGTTATCTACAAATTGTAAGCAATACAGTCCTTCTCAAACTACTGTGCTCTCCCTGCTTCTAAGAGATTTGTAAATCACATTTTACAGCCCTCCTAATAGACGCAGTACTCCTACTATACACAATGCTGAAATGCTTTCATTTTTAAGACTATGAGGATAACCACAATTAAAAAGGAAAAGCAAAGATAAATTCAAATTATTCATGTCATACTTTTACATGTCCCATGAACCACTAAATTAAGTTTTAGTTCATTCTCTTAAACTTATGGAAAATTTTGTTTTTAAAAACCATCTGATTATAAATTGATACAGAAATGATGCTGGAACTGGCAGGTTACCCTTGTAAAATCGGGGAACACTGGCTACATTTTTCTGCATCACTCACCTCAGCGAAAAGTAATCATGTTAGAAGCTTTGTTTTTGGGACTGAGAGGCATGGCTCACATCTTTTTTCAGGAAGCTTTATTTTCATGTAAAAAAGCAACCACAGTTTTACACCCCATAATATTTTATCTGGGGAAAAAGTGTATTGGATAGAACACAAAAGCCTGGTTATTTAAGTGGGGATTGAGTCAAACAGAGGTGCATTATGACTTTTATGAACCATAGGCACTTGTGCCTTTGGAGGCCATTCCTCCAGGAAGAAAATTAAAATTATTTCACGACTGAGTTACTACAAAAATGAATATAATCCAGATTATATTATATTCACTTTATCTTTGGATTTAAAAATAAATTAAAATATTTTTGTGGCCTCCTAAAAGTATTGAGGGCCTTGGGCCCTGTGCCTAATGGAGAAGTTGGCTGTTGGCCAACGAGTCAAGCTCTTATCATAGGCCAACATTTACTATGATGCCTCCTCCTCAAAAACACTAGAAACAGCTTGCTTTTTCTAATGTGATATTTTCATAAGTTTTAAACCTCATTCTGTATCTAAATAGAAGAAAGTATGTACTATCATTCCAACGAAATGGGTGTTATAGGACTAGAAATCAGAGAAGGTATGGAATTCCTTCTTCTCTTTCTCTCTCACTCTATACAATCTCTCCCTCCAAACTGTGTGAATTATCTATCAGAATTATGACCTAACCTCTCATTAGGAGATGGCCAAGTTCAAAGTGACATGGCAAATAAAAATAATTGAGAAGAAGAGCTATAGAATGTAACTCACCATCATGGAAAATATCTATGAGAAGGATAATCAATAGAAAAGAGAAGAGTAAACTGAGACTTGCTAATGTACATGCAGCAAAATATCCAGTGATTTTTACATTTATCATGACCTTTGCATTTATCATGACCTTTTCCTGGCTTAACAATAATTTGGACCAAAGCTACTGCCTCTAACCTCATTTCATCTCTCATATGCTTCACTCTAGTCAAACTGGTCTTCCTCAAACTAGTCAAGCTTATCTGCAATAGAAGAAAACACTTGTGAGGCTGAGACAGGACGATTGCTTGAACCCGGGAGGTGGAAATTGCAGTGAGTCAAGATGATGCCACTGCACTCCAGCCTGGGTGACAAGAGTGAAACTCCATCAAAAAAAAAAAAAAAAAAAAAAAAAAAAGGAGAAGGAGAAGGAAGGGGAGTGGAAGGGGGAGAGGGAGTGGAAGGGGGAGTGGGAGTGGGAGTGGGAAGGGGAGAAGGAGGAGGAGAAGGAGAAGGAGAAGGAGAAGGAGAAGCAGAAGGAGAAGGAGAAGGAGAAGGAGAAGCTTGTTAGTTTGTCTGTTGGGCAAACTCTTCCCCAAGATTTTCACATGTATCTGCCCTATATATGTATAAATGTCACCTCCTCTGAGACAACTCTGTCTGAGCCCCTTACCTTACTTAGGATAAGTCTCCATCCCTTCATTCTCTATCCTTTCACTTGGTTGTGTATGACTCTATCACACTTATCTCTACTTGAAATTGCATATGCTTATATGTTTTTGTCCCCACTGCTACAAATGCATTTTCCATAAGATAAAGAACTTTTGTTCTTATGTTCACTACTGTATCCCCAGCACAATATTTTGTCCTTTGCAGATCCTTATAACCATTTGCTGAAAGAGTGAATAAATGACATAAAAAAAGTCTGAAAATGTGTTTTAGTTTTCATAAATTAAGGGATGTGAGTCCTTCTTTCCTAGCCTGCCCTCTGGAACTATGATATAGAAAATATGAAGCTGATAAAAGGTACTAACTAAATAAGAGAATTGAAGTGGTAAAATATGTGGGTTATTTTCTACTGTTTCCTTTTAGATGCTTATACAAGAGCAGAAGTTGTTTATGAATGGACCAGAGAGCCAGCACGCTCAGTGGTTGTAGCAGAAGATGGATCACGTCTAAACCAGTATGATCTTCTTGGACAAACAGTAGACTCTGGAATTGTCCAGTCAAGTACAGGTAAGTATGATTTTGTTACTTCAGATATGCAGGAAGAAGCAGAAAAATATTTTGTGAGAACTCAATGAGTCATTCAGTAACACAAGTCTAGGAGAGAAAACATTTCACTAAATTGGGCATCCATTGAGCTGGGAACTAATGTAAACACGGTAAACCTGTGACCTTGGACATGTCATTTAATGCCTCTTGACCTCTGTTTCTGTTTGTTTGTTTGCAAATTGAGAAATTGGTTATATGTGATTACTGTAGCACAGCAGGTAGCTATGTGAACTCTTAGAGATGAACATCTGGGTTAAATCCTTACTCCTCGACCTTGTCAGTTGTTTGTAGCCCCCTTGCAGGGTGGTTGGAAGAAATACATTAAATTCATAGAGAGCACTTATCACAATTCCTGACACATAAACAGCTTTTCATAAATAACTATTTGTATAGTCTAGGCTCCACTTATTACCATTAGTTAATGAATTTTGCCATATTTGTAGCGGTGATTATTACACGTAGGACATCAAAAAGCCAATCGTTCTACAATTTCATTTGTATCTCTAACCAAGCATCTTCCATAGCTAAAGCGAACAGAGTCATAACCACATTATTGATCACTCCATGTGGGAATTAAAAGTAGATGGCATGCCATCCTTTTTAGCGTAGTAACTGATTTACTAATTCTATATTCAAAACTAGACCAGATACTATGGAAAAGCTGGACTCACATCTTTCATGTTGTTTCAAACAATGAGATAAAAGTTTTGTTATTCAAGTATCCATTTTGTGCTATCTGAAATGTGATCATTAGACCAGATAATTGTAAATAAAAGCTGGACTCAAACAATTAGAAAAATATATGTCCCACAAAGCCTATTATTTACTGAAAACTTTAACAAGTGTCAACAATTACTTTTTCAAAATTATGTCTTTCAAAATTTAAGTTGATTTTATTCACTGTTATTTGTGATTTCTAAGGAAACATCATGTGGTAATAAATAAGAGGAGTGGTGCTAAAAAACTTCTTCCTCTGATTTCAGGCTTTATATTTGGAGCCTCACAAGCATAACACATTCAAATAATAGGTCAACCTCTCTTACTGTGATTATTAGATAAGTTCAGATTAACAGGATCTGTCTTTTGCTTGTTTTAAAGCCCCTGTTGCTAGCCTAGAAGCTTAAATGTTTATGTCTTTTATTTTTTAAAAAATGGAGACAGTTTTTCTTTTTTTCTTATTTCAAATCCAAGTGACATAGTGGAAAGGTCATAGGTTTTGTGGTGAGGAAGATGTGAACTCAAGTCCTGGTCCTGTGGCTTAGAAACCTTGTGACTTTGGGCAAGTCATTTGTTCACTTGGAAACTCTAGTATTGCCTAACTAATGACAGTCCTGTATTTTGTATTAAAGGTGAAATAATATAAAATATTGCAGAGTGTTATATAGTAGGTACTCAAAATGGTAAGTAAGAGCTGTTGCTGTAGTCCTGAAATATCCCAAAACATGAAAAATGCTCAAGATTTTTCTTTCTTACAACATACTATGTTGGAAAAAATACGAAAATAAGCTGTGTTCTGTGTTTACTTTTTAAAACTTGAATGTCATTATAAGCTGGATATAATGGCAGTCACTACAGACTAAATGATAGATAAGCTCAGATCTTGCTGTCATGGAACTTGAGGTCTAAGGGAAATTGAACACATAAACTATAATTATCAAAATTGGTAGTTTAAGTGCTGTGATTAGCATGTGTTTTTTTTGTGATGGAAGAGACCATATCTGTCTTCTGTATCCCTATTATTTTCCGTAGTAGTTGAGACATAGGAGGCATTGAGCAAATATTTTTAATTAATGAATAAAAAGTGAATCCAGCCTAAGATGATCTAGGAAGGATTGTTGCAGGGGTTGACTTCTCATTTTGTTAGTTGGAATATATTGGGGGGTAAGTAATCACTCTCTAGGATCCAGGCAGATCATATAATGCACACATAACTTTTCCTCAAGGAAATCTCCATCTATTTTTGTTAGAAAGGAAGTTGGAGAATGTTGGGAAACAATTCAAATGCAGTAGTATGCAAGCCATAGTGCAAATATGTATGAAGTCTCAAAGGTTGCTTAGAGGAGGAAATATTCCTACTCTAGTTTTAGCTTTAACAACCTTAGTCATGTTACGATAGCCCTCTTTATGCCTGAGATCCCATGTGTTCAAAATTAGAGGCTTAGTCAAAATAATGGAGGCCTTCCTCACCTTTGTCTTTCAAGGGATTCAACCTGTCTACATTCTGGATACTCAGAAAAAAAATATGCAGTCATTCAATAGAATGAGAGACAGTGGCCCAACCCATTGCCACCTATGAGGGTAGACTTCTTGGTTGGGTCCATTAGAAGTAATCATTCTGTGCTAGAGCAGTAAGTTCACCTACATAAAATAAAAGCTTTTTCCTGTCATCACATAGTGAGTATTGGTGGGTAAGAAGAATAATGAGCAAATTCTCAAATGGAAGCTCAGTTTGATATATGTTTCAACTCCACAATAACACACTGTATTACACTTCCTCTGGGGCCACTTTAGCTCACCAAGAATCCACCTTGATAGATTTCAGTAGAAAGAAACAGAGACCTTTGTGTAAGGGCTGCAGTGCTGTATTTTACATCTCTTTGTGGAGCCCGGAAAACATTAAAATAAATGACCTTGAGTACCATTACCTCCCTTTTTCTGCCAGAAGACTAAAGAATGATGGTGAGAGAGAACACACACATTGAGAATGACTAAATAAAAGGCATCTTCTTCTACTTTAAAATTATCCCTGGAGAGAGAATCATTCGATCCCCTTGGTAGTTTATAAAGTGTTGCCCTATTTGCCTGCCACCAACACATGTGAGAACAAACACACAATCCTACTGACCTCTTTGAGGTCAAAATATTTTCTAAATCACTTCATTAACATAAGAGGGAAAAAGATGGAAATCCTAGCACAATATTTGAATTTCTAGTTCAGTACAAATACTTTAGAGGTACAATTTCTTCCTTGGATTCTGCCATTAAATTTAGGAAAAGAATATTTAGTTAGAGCCTCAGTTTTAAGTGCACTTACTCACCTGGCAGAAAAATACTATTTGACAGAGTATATGGCAGAGAAATAAGCAAATGGGAAAGATGATCCAGTTGGTTTTCAAATCCAATGCGTCTTTATTATTCATTTGTTTGCCCATGTATTCCTTAAATTGCTTGTTCATTTACTGTGTCTGACACAGTGACTGGACTTGAAGAAGAGAGATGAAAGGCACAAATCCCCTGCCCTTCAGAAGCTCTTAGTTGAGTGAGATAAATAGCTAACATGCATTGGCATTGTTCTATTCTTCATATCCAATACTCACAAAAATCCTAGAATTTAGGTAATATTATTATTCCCATTTTACAGATGGGATATATGGGGGCCCAGAGAAGTTTAAACATTATTCCAAGGTCACACAGCTGGGAAGTGGCAGAACTAGGATTTGAACCTGGGTTGTCTACCTGCAGGGTATGTACTCTCAACTATATGTCATACCAATAACAGGCATCAGAGACACATAAGATGTGGAAGCATATTTGTTAAGAGTATGAACCCTGAAGTTATACTACAAAGATTTCAATGCTGGTTTTGCAACTTAATTACTGTGTGACTTTTGACAAGTCTTTTAATTTTTCTGGTTTTTTTTTTTTTTTGTATATATCTTTTTCATGAGCTATTGTGAAATGGAAATAAGGAAATGTATGTAAACTGCCTAGAAGAGTATCTGGTTTGTAAAATGTATGCACTAAGTGTCCGATATGACTATTAATAATAAGAGTAGGGCTGGGTGCAGGGACTCATGCCTGTAATCTCAGCACTTTGGGAGGCTGAGACAGGCAGATCAGATCACTTGAGCCCAGGTGTTCCAAACCAGTCTGGGCAACATGGAGAAATCCCATCTCTACAAAATGTAAAAAATTATCTGGCTATGGTGTTGCATGTCTGTAGTCCCAGCCACTTGGGAAGCTAAGGTGTGAGGATCACATGAACCCAGGGAGGTAGAAGCTGCACTGAGCCGAGATTGCACCACTGCACTCCAACGTGGGTGACAGAGTGAGACTCTGTCTCAAAATAATAATAATAAAGCTAGTATAAGGGAACTACATGATGGCATAAAGGAAGAAGAGGTCATTTCTACTTGATATGTTGAGGGTGGCATAACCCCTTGCTTCTTTCCACCCTCACCACATTATCCTTTCTAAGTAATTTTTTAAGGAGAGCCCATGCAAAAATTACTACAGTGACTTAAGGACATGAAATATAACTTATAAAGAAAAATAAAATAATTCAATTGGGCATGAAGCATAATATCAGTGTCCAGAAAACAATAATAAGGTAATGCCATGCAATGTTTTAAAAACACACAATGATGACTGCAAGTTCTCCATATTTACCTAAATAAATTTGATTATAAGAAAATTTGGTAAGTTTGGTGAAAAGGAAAGTTTCTTCTGAATGACTATTGCTAATCCTTAAAAGAGATGACTAAGAAACGTCGTAGGATTCTCTTTTTTGGACACAGAGTCTTCTCTGCATGAGTTGATGTGATGATGATCCTGAAGGATCAATATAATAAGAAAAACAACTGTCTTCTTTGACTAAGGAGTAACAATGGTGATCAGCATTCATCCAAAGAGCCAAGGGGCTTCCATTTATAAAGACTAGTACATGGTCTCCAGAGAAATAATTTTAACTATAGAATGCAAGTTCTGGGGGCAGGGGGAAAGGACTTCTGTGGTCATTTGGTCAAATCATTTATATTTCAAATGAGGACATGGCCCCAGCAAGGCTAAATGATCTAGAGCTACGATCAGTGTCCCCTTATCTCTATTTAGAATCTCTGAAGCAATTAGAAAACATAACTACCACTTTTGCAATAATATTCTTGATAGAAAAATCATTTTGCAATATTAGTATCCATAGAAAACATCAAGTTTAGAATACTTGCAAGGAAAATGACAGCTTCACAAAGAATCATGTTCAATACAATTTTGTTGAGTGACCAAGTCAGTTGATTCTCTGAGCTAGAGAGAGAATACATATCTGTGTTTTTAATCTTCATGCTGTAAATCTCCATAGAAATTGAATTTTTAAAAAGTACTTTCACTCATATTATGTAATTTTATCCTCACATCATCCTAGGAGACAGTTAAGTTAAATACTGTTAATTGGACAAATCAGGAAACTGAAGACAAATGAACCCACACAAGGTATTTACCTTCAAGTAACTAATATATAGGAAAGCAAAGATTGAAATCCAGGTCTAGAAAAACCTATAATGCTATTTTGGAAAATGATATTAGTTTCCTTTCTTCCACTCTCCTTAATTTTGTATTGCAATATATCAGAAATATTGTCACATCTAATTTAAAAGCTTTCTTCAGGGTTAAATAAACTGCAAGAATATTTGAATTACAATTCTCCTAGACTGTTGAATTAGAGGAAAATAATTTGACATGCTTTGTGCATAAGCACTTGATGTCTAGACATATTATTTCAATTCAATTTAGGTGACTGGGTTTTTTGTTTTTGTTGTGTTTTTCTTTCATTTTAAAGCTATTACAACATGATTCTGATATTGCTCCCCTTTTCTTCCTTATTTGAAAGTTTTGTGCCAACACTCTTAAAATTGTATTTAATTTAGGAAAAGGTTTCAAGACATTGGAATATCTTTTATTTCTCCTGTAATCTGTTAGGGAAAAAGTTGTTTATAAAACAAATATAATGTCAAGTAATAGCTCTTCAGAGCTCAAAAAATTATATTCTTTTCAGGATCTTTGCAAAAATGTCATGTTGAGAACAACAAAAGATAATGGAATGTATACACACACTCATTTTTCTGACATTATATAAAGATGAATTTTTTTTCTTTGAGCTGGTGACATTTTGCAGGCTGCAATGGAATGAATTGTTAGGAATAATAATGCACGCCCCTGAGATGGTGAAGTGTAGCATGGGTATGTCCACACAGGACTATATTTCAGTAGTGTTTTGGGAAAATTGTTTGTCTACATTTTTCTAAAATCTGGATCACTTCTTTCTTTTCAAATGACCTTAAACGTATCACTAGAGGAACACACAGAAAATAATGAGAAATTAATCTGGTAACATTCCATTTGTCCTTTAAAAGAAAGATGCTTGTGCATTTTGTTTTGATTGAGTGACTGTAAGCCTCAGTGGATCCATTTTCACTATAGGCAGGTATTAAATACCGAGGATATGGCCGGTCATGCTGCATAACCAAATAACTATTATTCTCTTTAATTAGCTTTCAGTTTGGTGGGAGGGGTATATGTAGTTAAATAACTAAAATGCAAAGTATGAGATATTATAAATATAAACAAGAGTTGTAAAGTTGAACAAAGTAAGTGTTCAGTAAAGGGCAGGTGCTATTATCAATAACAGTTAATAATGAAATCAGGCATAAGTACATAGATAACTTCCTGCTAGAGAAAGCAGGATGTGTTATTCTACCAACACTTTTATGAATTCTGATTGAGGAGAAATGTGAAGAAAATGGAGAAACAAACTAAAAAATGTTTTTAACATTTTAACATGGTTACATAGTATCATCTTAATTAGAGCTATTATTCTTTTTTATCCCAATATTGTGCTTCTGACTATTTTGTAAACAAGAAAACTAAGGACAAGAGAGTTTAAGTGAGTTACCAAAAGCTACACAGCAAGAAAATAGCAGATCTGGGTTTTGAAGTCAAATTCATTTGCTTCCAAAAACTAATACATTTTGTTCTATAGGACAATAATTTCTGTTCCACTGAGGACCTGGTACTTGGGCTGGAACCAGCCTATAGACAAGCAAAATATTCAGCTGCAGAAGATAAGTATACTTGAGTTTTGTAGGCCAATATATTGAGATGTTGAGGTGTTTGAAGAGACAAGGGAATTCAGTGCATATTAGAGCTATGCTATACATAGTCTTAAAGACAGATTAGGAAGTTTGCTTATTGTTACTTTGTAGAACTGGAGTCAGTTTACACTGTCACACAAGAGAGGGGCAACTGTTTGCTACTGGCCTCTAGTGTATAGAATCGAGCAATGCTGCTAAACATTCTATAATGAATAGGACAGCCACCTTCAATAAATGATTTTCTATTCAAAATTGTCAATAGTTCTGAGGTTGAGAAAGCCTAATGTTGCTAGTTGGACTCCATTAAGATATTTTAAGTTAAAAAAAAGAGTGGCAGACTTGCACATGTGAAAGATGACTCTACATCAAAATTTAGGAAAAATTGGAGTTAGGATGTGACTAGAGCCAAACAAGAAACAAAGAAGGCATGAAGGACTGGAGGCAAACAAGACACAGTCTACAAGGGAAATAAGCACAGTGACCATGAGGTCAGAAGAGATAGAAGCAGTGATGATGCCCAGGTGAAACTGAAATTGTGATGATCAGCTGAATCCTTCCTCTCTCTTTCCATAGCACTATCTAACATCCAGTGATTAATTCCTGGTTTGTAGCTTGAGTGAACCGACCAATGATAGTGCCACTAGTTAAGAAAGGATCTCAGTGAAGAAGCAGCATTGCTGCATGCTGGTCATTCTTTTGCAGAAAAAGTTAGCTATGAGAGTTTTGGACAAATCTAATTGGTGGTGCCAATGAAAAACCAGCATCTGTGGGATGAGATATTGTCTAGTCTAGTTTTGGGAATACAGATTAACTGTTAGTTATTTTGAAGATGTGGTCACTTACAGATGTAAATTTTGTAGCCATCTGCACATCTAGACAAAGATGACACTAGAAGCAGGGGTGAGAGGAAGAACTCCTTGTTACAGACAAGAGAAAGTAAGGAAGAGAGTTGAGGGCAGAATTATACCTCATTTTCTTCAGGAATCCCTACTTTTACTTTGAAGAAAAATGAAAAGAGTGGCCCAACAGATATAAAGAATTTGATAAATAATTTTTATTGAAATAATCAATGAGTGAGCAAAATAGATTAAAAATGAGATATAAAATGAAAATAGAAATCAAGTGTGTACTATCAATAAGGCTAGGACAGGCATTACTTAAAGCTGTGAAGAAGGTGTGTAGCCAGCTCCAGCTCCAAGACTGAGAAAAGGGCTTTAATTATAAAGATTAACAGGTTCTGAACAGTGGTAGTCACGTGATAGAGGCTGAGGTCAGAGGCACATAGACTGAGATAAAAATGTTAGGTCAAGTAGGGAGAAGTTTGAAGAAGAAAGGAAGGAGAAAGGTGAGTTCTAAAGAGAATGGTGCTTTCTTAGCCATAACACGTCTGTTTTTCTCCTATCCATCCACAGATAATTAACCCTATGTTCTGAGTGAATAAGGCTAAACAATTCTAAGATTTTTTACTGGGAAAGTGTAAAGCAAAAAGAGAAACAATAAGACCCTCCTGCAATTCGGGTTGTGTGGCTACTGCTTTATACCTCTAACTGAAGTCAGAATTTGGAGTATCTAAGGACCTTGGAGAGCGCCTAACTAAACCACTGTTTCCCACATCAGTCTAGGAACTGGGACACACTCAAAAGCTGGTTATAAATATACAGATTTTCCTGGCCATTCAAAGAATGGTTTGTAAATCTAGTTGGGATTTGAAGAACTGCATTCTTCAAAAGTTTTCCAGGTGATCCTGGAAAATAAATTCTGAGAAACAAAAGGTTCTAGCCCACTGTCTTTATTTTGTAGATCAGACCATGCTAAATTACTCATCTGATGTCAAAGAGATACTTAATGCAGTGCTGGAGCTAAAATTAAACTGTCCTGACATACACACAAAAGCTTCTTCAGTAGGTATTGTGGATCTGCTCTGTAACGGACACACTGGAGACCCATTGTCTGTTTCTGACCCATTGGTCTATGTCACAGAGTTTAGCATTTTGCCTTCTCTGTCAGTTTAAGGATTGGAAAGCCAGTCTTTAAATATAAACTCAAGTTTGTTCCTTCAATATGTGATGTATTTGAATTAAGAGGTAAGAATATCTTTAAAGACTCTGGCACCTCAGTCGTTTTACTGTGGGTTAATTATGTTTCTTTTATTTTCTGGATAAAAACTTTTTTCTCCAAGAACTGGATGTCACATGGAGAAAGGATGTGTCTAACTCTCAGATGTTTGGTACTCATAGTAAATCTCAGAGATTACTTTTTTCCAAGGTCAAATTGCTCATCTTTCTTGTCTGTTTTTCTTCTCAGGAGAATATGTTGTTATGACCACTCATTTCCACTTGAAGAGAAAGATTGGCTACTTTGTTATTCAAACATACCTGCCATGCATAATGACAGTGATTCTTTCACAAGTGTCCTTCTGGCTCAACAGAGAGTCTGTACCAGCAAGAACTGTCTTTGGTAAGTGCCAATCAAGATACACACCCAAGGAAAGGTATGGAGGATAAGTTATGTCATATCTGTGACATTGCAAAGAGAAATTTAAAAAAATTATACATTCAAATACGAAGTTCATACAACAGAAAGGTTCAAGAAATTGCCACCCTCATTATGGTATGTGGTTTTTTAAAAAACCTTAATTTAACTAGCATGCTGTTTTAGTGTTTATGAATAGATAGTATTAATGAACATTTGATTTGATATTTTGAGATAAAAATGAAGTGAATCAGGCACAAAATGCATAATATTAAAAATACATAAATAAAAACTTAATATTTAAATAATATATTTGGAATATATAACATGAGTCACTGAGTTGTTCGAGAAGCTTAGAAAATATCAGCAGAACTACTTATTTACGTTCATAAAGAGCAGGGTTTCTTTAAGTAGGGAGAGCTAACTAATGACCATCGTATCAGTACGGGAATATGTCACTTTACCTGATATGTGCACTTCTGTAGAGTTACATGCATTCATTTTTTCTATTATGACATTTTTAATGACCTACATGCTTCAAGTTAAGAAATATAATTGAGTATTGTTTAAAGGGTAAACAACCTTTTACTAATATGAAAACTTATTTCCTTATGCATTATTTTAGAGTGTGCATTTGATATGTAAAGATATTTCCTGCCTATATCCCAGTATACTATCTCAACTGTATTTTACAGACTGATAAAAATGAAAGACTCCAATACAATATCTTCTAGACACAGAATGCAGTAGTGAACTGAACACAAACCACCACTCTCCTTATGAAAATTGCATTCTGAAGCTTAAAATTGAGTAATCATAAAATCAAATACTTTTATACTAGGCACTATTCTATACGATTAGCCTATATTACTTAACCATAAAACAAATTCTGTCTGCCATTATTCTTTCTGGTTTTAAAAGTGAAATCTAAGAAACAACAGATTAAGTAATCTGCCCATAGTTAGGAGCTATTAGATGGAGCCAGGACTAGGACCCTAGCATTTAGCTCTGGAGTGTGTTCGCCTAATAACGATGCTGTATCATCACCTCTGAGCTATCCTGCTGCAATGAAAATAATTGAAATGGGAGTATTGTGGTTAACTTCATTTGGAAATCACAACTACATATTTATTGGTTAAAGGTGCAATTATCAAGGTTCATTCCACAAATATCAACTAGGCACCTGCTGTTTTTAAGAGCTGTGCTAAAGGATAAAAGCCTTAAGAAGCTTATAGTCTAAACTGAGGATTATTCACCTGAAGAAATGCCTATGATATCATCTTTCAATAATATGTAGTGTATGAAAAATCAGTTATCTCAGAAAAAAAACAGGACTCTGCTACAAGTACCAGAAACGTGTATTTTCTTCTGAACTTGGCAATATGCTTCTAGATTGGCAAACACCAAGTCATTGCTCTGACAATAGCCTAAGCATATAGCTAAATTAATATTCAGAATAATTGTAGCTGCAGAACAGAAGAACAGTTCATTGCATACTCATTCTTTTCCATTACCATGTGTCAATATGAACTAGCAATGAAGTCGCTGAAGACTAAGTCTTGTTAAGATGCTTATATCTGTGTGAGTATGCCTTTTTCTCACCAGGAAATTAAAAAAAAAAAACGCAGGACATATTTATGTTTTGTTTTATTTTAGTTTTGCAGTCTGAGTACAACACTATATTGAAAAAGGTTATTTTAAAAGGTGATATTCCCCTTCCCACACCAACAAATTCTACTCTTTTGATTTGAAAATTATTTACAGCATTTCAGATGGTGTAGGTCAGAAAATATTGCTATTAACTTTTTCAGCAATCTTATACCTCAACAGACTCATGGCCTTTGATGAACATAACTATATGTTTGTAAACTTAGTTGTGACAAGTATTTCTGTGTTTCAAGTTTTATGTTTCTAATATTTTAAGTTCACTAGAGTCACGAATACAATTTTCTAGACTTTTCACCTTTTAACATTTATTTTGTACACGTTTCTATGCTTTTTAGTTTGACCTCAGCACATTTTTTTTCCTGATCTCTGTGAGATGCCTAGAAGGATCATGTGGATTTAAAAAGAATAAAAGAACCAACCAAACAAAAGTTGTACTTGTTAGTATAAGCATTTATTAAAAGACATCCAGAATGAAACAAGGTTGCAGTCTATCTTACGCCTTAAAAGACCATATTCTTGGTTTTCCATGCTGTCTCTCATTTGGAGGCAATGTGGTCACTTAATTTTGCTGCCAAATACATCCAAGTTTGAGATTCAGTCTCACCACCTACCAGCTGTATGGCATTGGCAAATTTACTTCCTCTTATGGAGCTTCAGTTGTCTGTTAAATGAAAGTACAAGGAAAGTAAAGTAATGCTGTTTTTTTAAAAGTGAGACAAATAAAATAAAATATATACATTGTCAGGTTTGGTACTTGGAACTTAAAAGCTGTTCAACAAATCTATGTTCTTTCTCTTTTCCTATAACAGGAATTGTATTTTCCTATGGCACAAATTGTATCTTTATGTTAATCTTCTTAACTGCTCTTAATTTATGGACACATTTGGTTTAAAAATACCGATTCCCACATTACTTCTGACAGCTGACTACATAAACCAAATTTATTTTAAAAAATTGAATTTATTGTAGTAGAGATTTATCAAAAAAGACTAAAGTTGTCAATTATAATAGTCATTAGTTTTGCCCTTATTATCAGGCTAAGTGCTAAACACTTCATTGCATTACCTTACTTAATATTCATAATAGCCCTCCGAGTTAAACTTATTAAATCAACTTACAAGAAAAAAATTTGATAAACCCCAGAAGCTCAGGATTTTAAGGCAATATTCTCAAGGTCATTCAGCAGTTATAGAACAGGGATTTGAAATTCGGTTGCCCTGAATTTTAATTACTCTAATATTTGCTAAAGTTAATATTGACATGTAAATTCAGGAGCTTGAATTTACATGTCATTGCATTTAATCCTCATGATAGTCTTTTGAGTGAGTGAGCAAAAATGTCCTTCTCCTAGAATTTCAGCAATGGTATAGACACTGGAGAGAATGAAAGACAAGTCATCCCTTTTATAGATATGGGGACAGAGATTCCTACAAGTTAAATCACTTAGCAGAGGCCATAGAGCTAAGTGGTAGGGCTGAGACTAGTCACTGGAAGAGGTTAGAATTATTTCTAAAATACGTGGCCTGATCCACCCTGAATGGGTAACTGTGAACTGTTTTTTAAACATTTTCAAATGGTTTAAAGGGAACCTGACAGCATTATACTTTTGTGCTGAGTATAGTGCATTACATATAGCAGGTTGACAGTATTTGGTAAGTGAACATTAGAGGGTATCATCTTTCTCATACTAACTTATATAATTGTGTAAGTAAATCAAAATGGGCTAACTTGAAAACTTCTTTGAATAGAGGACATTTTAATCACTAGGGGTGGATTTGCAGAGTAGGAAAGATGAGGCAGCCTTATCAGAAAGAAAAAAAGATTGTAACATTTGAACAATTGTAACATTTGAACAATTGTGTTCAAATGTTGGTACTGCTACTTCTTAGCTGTGTATTCTCTAGCAAGTTACATAAACTGTATTATTATATATATGTGAGTGTGTGTATATGTGTATGTATATGAGATACACATGTCTCTATCTATATATGTCAGATTTAGGAATTTCTTTAAAAGTGGAGCTATTTTTGAATCAGGAAAGATAGTGTAAAACCATGAGTCAATAATGTCGCAATTATCCTCAAATTGTTCAATTATCTATAAATTATCAAAAAGTTATTGGCTTCCTGTTTTATATATTTGGGGCACATAGAATATTAAACAGAGCTGAGTATCCAGAAGTTGCTTGTGGATCACAGGCAGTGAAGATCTGTGATTTCTAGATCAAGAACTAGGTTCAGTGAGGAATATTATTTCTTGCCTTACCCAGGACACCCATGTTCAAAGTGCTAATTTAAAGGAACTTACTATTTTCTTAACAGCACCTCAATAGCAGAGAATTTTATTCCTACAAGATATCTTCCTCAGTGCTGCCATTCCATGAATCACAGACCACACCGGAGTTAAATTAAGACTTGTCAATTCCAAACCAAAATAAGATGATCTAGAAACCAAATTCTGTCATGATACTGTTGATTTCCTTTTGTTCAAGTAGGCTGTCCTATCATGGTGAAATTTCATAGTATGAACTGGCATCACGTATGGTTGTTTTTTTTTTTTTTTTTTTTTTTTTTCCCTTACAGGGGTAACAACTGTGCTCACCATGACAACGCTAAGCATCAGTGCCAGAAACTCCCTCCCTAAGGTGGCTTATGCAACAGCTATGGATTGGTTTATTGCAGTGTGCTATGCCTTTGTGTTCTCAGCTCTGATTGAGTTTGCCACAGTAAACTATTTCACCAAGAGAGGTTATGCATGGGATGGCAAAAGTGTGGTTCCAGAAAAGGTAAGTCCTTTAATAGTCACTGTAGTACATCACTATTATGTCTCTTTAAACCTATGAAATGGTATGTTTGGGTCTGTGGTCTTGGATGGAGTATGCAGAATAATAAGGATTCTTTTTTTCTTATGTCATAAACAATTAAGTGCCATGATAATTTCGTTATTGCTAAAGGGAGAGGTCATTCAGGTGAATAGATGTATAAAGTGGAGGAGATAAAGGAGAGATAGTTAGGCGAACATTTCTAGTCAAATATGCTTTCCTGTGGTTTCTCTTGATTTGAGAACAGTTTTGATAAACCTAATATTAGGAGCAAATAAACTTACTAAAATCCTTTATTTACCAAGTGCATTATAATTTTGTAACTTGAAAGTTATATTCTTTTGGTTATTTTCTGAGCCTAATCATTTGGTCATAAATGTATAACCATAATGACTCAATTAAATTAAGTTTGCCACATGAACCATCCCTAGTTCTCCGCAAAGTCAAGGGCAGGCACATTTTCTCTTTCCAAAATAGACATATGCTTTAGGGATCATAACACACAGAAAATGACCAAGAATGCCTCATGGTAGAAAATGTTCAAGTTGAGAATACTGCTGCTTCCCTCAATTAGAACCTATTACACAGTATGGATTTTATGTCACAGCTTGGGAGGATAACTCTATTTGTGGGGTTTGAAGAACAAGCATGTCAAAATGCAAGTAAACTTTGGGATGCTATGATGAAGAGCAAAGACAGAGACAAAGAGATTTTAAGATGTTTAGAAATAATCTAGAAGGAGTCACTTGACAACAGCTTTTCTGAAACTTGGTTCTACCGAATATTAGTTTCTTAAGATACTCCCTGAAAATTCAGTTCTATGTTGATGCCCTCTTGAATATTGCTACATACTGTATTTCCTGGTCACAGCATATTAAAGAGGCTTAGAAGTTCTATAGTAAATAAATTGTTTTAACTGTGTTCATCCCATAGTTACACAAATGCATTAGATAAGAAAATCTTCTGTAGTGGTAACATTGACCATATTTGATAAAATCTAAGGTGCTGCACTTCTTGATGACAAAAGGCTATTAAATACTGTCTACATTTTTAATTTATTGTAATAAGACAGGCATACATTATGTTTTTAAATTCTTAAATAAGGCGCAGATTTAGGTTGCAAAATTAGGGCCACCTTGCTCAGCAACTTATACTTTTGCTTCTCACTGTTTACTAAACAAAATGCATTACTCTTTCTTTCTACAGCCAAAGAAAGTAAAGGATCCTCTTATTAAGAAAAACAACACTTATGCTCCAACAGCAACCAGCTACACCCCTAATTTGGCCAGGGGTGACCCAGGCTTAGCCACCATTGCTAAAAGTGCAACCATAGAACCCAAAGAGGTCAAGCCCGAAACAAAACCACCAGAACCCAAGAAAACCTTTAACAGTGTCAGCAAAATTGACCGACTGTCAAGAATAGCCTTCCCGCTGCTATTTGGAATCTTTAACTTAGTCTACTGGGCTACGTATTTAAACAGAGAGCCTCAGCTAAAAGCCCCCACACCACATCAATAGATCTTTTACTCACATTCTGTTGTTCAGTCCTCTGCGCTGGGAATTTATTTATGTTCTCAACGCAGTAATTCCCATCTGCTTTATTGCCTCTGTCTTAAAGAATTTGAAAGTTTCCTTATTTTCATAATTCATTTAAGAACAAGAGACCCCTGTCTGGCAGTCTGGAGCAAAGCAGACTATGCAGCTTGGAGACAGGATTCTGACAGAGCAAGTGAAAGAGCAAAGTCATGTCAGAAGGAGACAGAATGAGAGAGAAAAGAGGGGCAAGACGGTTCCAAGATACAAGAAAAAGTAGAAAAAAAAAATAACACTTAACTATAACCCCTAGGTCATTTGTAGATATATATTTCCAAATATTCAGAAAAAAAAGATACTGTATATGTCAAAAATATTTTTATGTGAAGGTGTTTAAAAGGATAAATTATAAATGTTTCATGAAGAAAAATCTTTAAAAAATCTATGTCTTTATTACACTATGGTGTGCTTATGTTTTTGTTTTGCTTTTAAAACTGATGTATAGCTTTAACATTTTGTTTCCAAAGCTGAAGATCCCCATTATTTCTCTTTGGAAAAAAAAAAAAAAAAAAAAAGCCTAACGCATTATTTTGTCATAAAACGCTCTTTTAAAATTCATGGAACTTTCATAGGCAAAGGTGCGGTTGCTCATTGTAGAGCACATTTAGTCCAATGAAGATAAATGCTTTAAACAGGTTTCTTCACTTTCATCTGAGCTTTTACCGCTAGACTCAAGGAAGAATAATTTTAACAGACATGTATACTCAATAGAAACTAAACTAAAATAATTTAAAAATATTCCCTTTTTCACCCTATTTTCAGATAGCACATGAGCCCAACACTCACTTAATTCTCGTTATGAAGATGTTTTTAGAGGGGCAAAAATATTTTGCAAGCTCTGGAATTGTTGAATGTATTCTTTTATATAACTACATTAAGAGCTTTAGATTGAAATTTATGACTAGCAAACAAAAAATAGAATATATAAAAGATATATGTAAATATACAGCATGAGATTGTACATTTTTTACTTTTTTAAAATTGTGTTCTTAAAATATTGTGTAAGAATCACTGCTCTTAGCTGTTAGAATGTTGTTAAATGCTATGGAAATACATTTAGAACCTGCATTTAAGAACAGAACAGCAAGTAGGAACCACATGGAACTTAAAACATATGGATATGAAGTCCACTTACGTAGACAAAACTTATAATTTCCAAACTGTTGTCTAGTATACAGTGATCAGTTGCTATCTGTTCAAGTCATGCCATACATTTCCCTATTTTAGGCTATTGTAATATAGAAAGAAAATGGAAAGCATTAGTTGGAACTAGAAAATGAACTGTATATTATGCTATATTTGCTAACACCAACTATTTCAATAAGTGTTGTACCATATGTAGCATTAAATATAAAATACATAAAAGAATGTACAGAAAATAGCTTTTATTGAGTAATATTATTACATTTCATTTATACTGTAGCAATATATTTGTAGGTATACTATGTAAGGGCTTTAAATAAAAGAGGTCCATTAATACTTCCTTATAAAAATTCTAGTCTGTTTCATTACTGCCCAGATGTTTTAGAGATAAATATTTATGCAGAAGGTATTTTTGAAGTCTCCTTTTGTCTGATAGAGTTTAAAAGATATTTAAATTTAGTGTTCAGAATCCACAAGTCACGGTCTAAACACACTTAGAATACTACAGCATAAACCTGTTAGCATTATTGCCAAATAAGACAGTTGGGATCCAAACCCAAGTTTTGAGCAATGTTTTTCTCAAAAAGCTGCTATCCAATGATAATAGGAAAATACACCGTGTTTTCCTAAACACACTTTTCTTTTTACATGTGCTTCATTGTTTGATTTGGTCCTGCCTAAATTTCACAAGCTAGGCCAATGAAGGCTGAATCAAAGACATTTCATCCACCAATATCATGTGTAGATATTGTGTATAGAAAATAAAATAAATTATGGCTCTAACTTCTGTGTTGCTGTTTATCTTGTTATTTTTCGGCGTTATCCTAATGTGTTTATTGAGAGCATTTTACCTTCCAGACTTCTCATGGCTAACTTTCGGTCTGTATTTTGCTCCTTAGATGTGAATATTTCTTATTAGTCTGCTTCCTGCTATGCAATGACTGCATTTCTATCATTTCTCAGTTTGTTAGTATATGTGGATAGTATTCTACTGTATAAATGATTGCAAAGTTTATCAAAAACAAATTATTCTATGTAGCTTTTCTACAGTGCTTTGCTAAACCATGTAGTACTAGTTAAGTCTTCCTTGAAAATAAAGCTACACTCTTATAGGGGACAGTTCCTGTTTACTCCCAGGAAATTTTTTTTAAAGATGACACTGAATGTTTATTGCACTTTAGTGCAGTGAAGTGGCAATAAAACCTAACATGAATCAAAGGTTGTTTATGGCAGATGCATGTGTTGCTTTACGGAGTTTAGCAAAAGCTCTTAATTTTATGTCATACTGTATTCTACTACAATAATAAAGCTAACATTATTCAATAATAAAATGGAATACTTGACTTTCTTTTCATGTTTTGAAAGGACTTTTCATTGTTCTGTTTTAATGCATTTTTACATTAGAAGCACCTAAAAGTACCAACTGCTAGCAGGAATCTAGACCACTAGAAAGAGACTAAAAAATATTAATAGTATGATCCTAAACTATGATTTAGAAAAATTATTTATAATATAAAAATGAATTAAACACCAGGTTTCTGGTATTACTGGTAGCACTTTGAAATTTATGAAATATAAACATAAGAGAATGAAAATGCTGAAATGATCATGGAATTTGCTCATATGTATTGATAGCATAGGAAATTCATTTTCCATTCTATCCTGAGACACTGATTTCATTGTTTTGAGGTTGCATCTGATCATTGTCATTTTATAAGCTGTCCTGGTGACTCTCAGTATGTAGCCAAAGTTGTTACATCGTTAATACTTTTCATTTTAACTTAAATTCCTTAAGGTTTCCATAATCAGTCACATCAAGGTAAAAAAATACTTATAATCACACAAAAGACAATAGAAAAATCATTTCAATGATAGGCATGAAACCATAATTGGTTTCTACACAACAGACCACATGAGACAAAATTTCTGTTTTAGATGATGGTCTTGCCAGAACAACATAAATTGTATCTTAACAAATAAAACCTACATATTCCCTAGTAATGACTTACAACTTTATAAAAACTCACAATTAAAAATCTTCCAACAGAATGATTTATTCAAATAAAACTGTCAACATAAACTAACTGAACCATCACATTTGTTGATTTCTGGGTTCTCATAAAAAAAAATGCAGTGAATGATGACTATTTTGGCTATCAAACCAAATTCGTGTCAAGGCTCACCACATAATTATCAAAGAAATAACAATAAGAAAGGGCTTGGCATTATTGCTGACCATCTGTTTGAAATTCATTGTACCAGTTATAACCTTCTGTTGGAGTTTACTGATATCTATCCAGCTCTTATGACCAGCAATAATAAACATCTAACTTGACTATATTATACTCACAATTCAGCAAAATAGTTTAACTTCAAACGTTGATTTAATTTAATTTAACTAAATTCTACTAACACTTACTGAGTATTTTCCCTAGACTAAATACTGTACTTGATGATGGGGATGTAGATGTAAATATGGCCATTTTCCTTGCAAAAATAATGGTTATGTTGGGGAAGGAAAACAATCGAAGATAATAAAATAAGTATTATGATAAAGTAGAGGACGCTAACCAGTATGTAAAAGAAGTGCCTCGCCACTTTTCATAAGGCTAGCAAACTGGATTTGTAGAAACTAATGATGTTCAAGTTGAAACTTGAAGTATAAGAGGAATTGAAGCCATCCTGTACCTGGACTATGAATGAGTGGACTTTGGATCTAATGCCAATTTTGTGAGTCGTTAGCCATTAAACCACAAACTAAACATTTGAAACCTCTAAGATCCCTCTAGCTACTGGGATAGATACTGAGTTTGCAGAGATGAAAATGACAATATAATCTTGGAAAGCTCAAAAGTTCATAGAGATTCAGAATGAATCTAAAATTAGAATACTTCCTGCATTACATATAATTACTGAAAAATGTGCAAGTATAGGAGACTTACCCAGGGAGTAGTATGAGGGAAGACTTTAAATAAAAGTGTTAGTCCAGCTAGCTTTTGTTTTGCTTTAGCAATATAAACTTTATTTTTTCAATACAAGCTCCTTCAATTCAAGACACCTCTGTAAGCAGTGATACCAGCCATTCAGTCCATCCCTAAATAACTGAGGCTCCTGGGAATATAACCATGTAAATGCAGTATTTTTTACATTAGTTGAAGACAATGAGTGTCCTTTAATAATTGTTAAGACCAGAAAACAAAAAATGTCAGAAAGAGACAAATCAGGACTGTAATGATTTCCGATCAAAACTCTTACAAAATTGCCCTAGTTTGATGAGAGACCTGAGCAGCATTGTTGGGGTGGAGAAGGACTCTCTGGTGAAGCTTTCTTGGCATTTTTCTGCAAAAGTTTTGGCTAACTTTTTCAAAATACTCCCATATAAGCAGATGTTATCATTCCTTGGCCTTCCAGAAAATCAACAAACACATTGCTTTGAGTGTTGCAAAAAACTGTTGTCATGACCTTTGCCCTTGACCAGTCCACTTTTGCTTTGATTGGACCACTTTGATATCTTGGTAGCATTGTTTTCAGGATTGTACTGGTAGAGTCCATTCCATCTTCTGTTACAATTTCTAGAAGAAATGCTTCAGGATCTTGGTCACATTTATTTAAATTTCCGCTGGAAGGTTTGCTCTTGTCTGCAACTGATCTGCACATAATAGTTTTGGTACCTATTAAGTGGAAACTTTGCTCAACTTTAATTTTCGGTAAAATTGTGTAAGTTGAACCAGTAGAAATGTCTATGGTGTTGGCTCTTTGTTCTGCTGTTGATTGTTAGTTGTCTTCAGAGTATGAACAAGATTAAAAATTTTATATTTGCAAATTGATGGAGATGGTCTGCTGCTATGAGCTTCATCTTCAACATTATCTTGGCCCTTCTTAAAAATAGTGATCCATTTGTGAAGTGTCTGTTCATATCTTTTGACCACTTTTTGATGGGCTTGTGTGTTTTTTTCTTGTAAATTTGTTTAATTTCTTTGTAGATTCTGGATATTAGCCCTTTGTCAGATGGGTAGATTGCAAAAATTTTCTCCCATTCTGTATGTTGCCTATTCACGCTGATGGTAGTTTCTTTTGCTGTGCAGAAGCCATTTATTTTAATTAGATCCCATTGGTCTATTTTGGCTTTTGTTGCCATTGCTTTTGGTGTTTTAGTCATGAAGTCTTTGCCCATGCCTATAGCCTGAATGGTATTGCCTAGGTTTTCTTTAGTTTTTATGGTTTTAGGTCTTATGTTAAGTCTTTAATCCATCTTGAGTTAATGTTTGCATAAGGTATAAGGAAGGGATCCAGTTTCAGTTTTCTACAGATGGCTAGCCAGTTTTCCCAGCACCATTTATTAAATAGGGAATCCTTCCCACATTGCTTGTCGTTGTCAGGTTTGTCAAAGGTCAGATGGTTGTAGATGTGTGGTGTTATTTCTGAGTCCTCTGTTCTGTTCCATTGGTCTATATATCTGTTTTGGTACCAGTACCACGCTATTTTGGTTACTGTAGCCTTATTCTATAGTCTGAAGTCAGGTAGTGTGATGCCTCCAGCTTTGTTCTTTTTGCTTAGGACTATCTTGGCTATGCAGGCTCTTTTTTGGTTCCATATGAACTTTAAAGGTTTTTTTTTTCCAATTCTGTGAAGAAAGTCATTGGTAGCTTGATGGGGATAGCATTGAATCTACAAATTACCTTGGGCAGTATGGCCATTTTCACAATACTGATTCTTCCTATCCATGAGCATGGAATATTCTTCCATTTGTTTAAGTCCTCTTTTATTTTGTTGAGCAGAGGTTTGTAGTTCTCCTTGAGGAGGTCTTTCACATCCCTTGTATGTTGGATTCCTAGGTATTTTATTCTCTTTGTAGCAATTGTGAATGGGAGTTCACTCATGTTTGGGCCCTCTGTCTGTTATTGGTGTATAGGAATGCTTGTGATTTTTGCACACTGATTTTGTATCTTGATACTTTGCTGAAGTTGCTTATCAGCTTAAGGAGATTTTGGGCTGAGACAATGGGATTTTCTAAATATACAATCATGTCATCTGCGAACAGAGACAATTTGACTTCTTCTTTTCCTAACTTAATACCCTTTATTTCCTTCTCTTGCCTGATTTCCCTGGCCAGAACTTCCAACACTATGTTGAATAGGAGTAGTGAGAGAGGGCATCCTTGACTTGTGCTGGTTTGCAAAGGGAATGCTTCCAGTTTTTGCCCATTCAGTATGACATTGGATGTGGGTTTGTCATAAGTAGCTCTTATTATTTTGAGATACATTCCATCAATACTTAGTTTATTGAGAGTTTTTAGAACGAAGGGCTGTTGAATTTTGTCTAAGGCCTTTTCTGCATCTATTGAGACAATCATGTGGCTTTTGTCCTTGGTTCTGTTTATGTGATGGATTACATTTACTGATTTGTGTATATTGAACCAACCTTGTATGCCAGGGATGAACCTGACTTGATCGTGGTGGATAAGTTTTTTGATGTGCTGCTGGATTCGATTTGCCAGTATTTTACTGAGGATTTTTGCATCTATGTTCATCAGGGATATTGGTCTAAAATTTTCTTTTTCTGTTGTGTCTCTGCCAGGCTTTGGTATCAAGATTATGCTGGCCTCATAAAATGAGTTAGGGAGAAGTCCCTCTTTTTCTATTAATTGCAATAGTTTCAGAAGGAATGGTACCAGCTCCTCTTTGTACCTCTGTTCGAATTAGGCTGTGAATCCATCTGATCCTGGACTTTTTTTCGTTGGTAGGCTATTAATTATTGCCTCAATTTCAGAGCCTGTTATTGGCCTCTTCAGAGATTGGACTTTTTCCTGGTTTAGTCTTGGGGGTGTTTATGTGTCCAGGAATGTATCCATTTCTTCTAGATTTGATTCTTCTCTCTTTTCTCTTTATTAGTCTTGCTAGCGGTGTATCAATTTCGTTGATCTTTTCAAAAAACCAGCTCCTGGATTCATTGATTTTTTTTTTTGAAGTGTTTTTTTTTTGTGTGTGTGTGTGTGTGTGTGTGTGTGTGTCTCTATCTCCTTCAGTTCTGCTTTGGTCTTAGTTATTTCTTGTCTTCTGTTAGCTTTTGAATTTGTTTGCTCTTGTTTCTCTAATTATTTTAATTGTGATATTAGGGTGTCGATTTTAGATCTTTCCTGCTTTCTCTTGTAGGCATTTAGTGCTATAAATTTCCTTCTACACATTGCTTTGAATGTGTCCCAGAGATTCTGGTACGTTGTATCTTTGTTTGCATTGGTTTCAAAGAACATCTTTATATCTGCATTTATGCAGACAACAGACACATGAAAAGATGCTTATCAGAGAAATGCAAATCAAAACCACGATGAGATACCATCTCTTGCTCGATAGAATGGCGATCATTAAAAAGTCAGGAAACAACAGATGCTGAAGAGGATGTGGGGAAATAGGAATGCTTTTACACTGTTGGTGGGAGTGTAAATTAGTTCAACCATTGTGGAAGACAGTGTGGCGATTCCTTAAGGATCTAGGACCAGTGGGATCTAGGATATGATCCCACTGGGGATAATGGGATCATATCCCCAGTGATCCCATTACTGGGTATGTACCCAAAGGATTTTAAATCATGCATCTATAAAGACACATGCACATGTATGTTTACTGTGGCACTATTCACAATATCAAAGACTTGGAACCAACCCAAATGTTCCATCAGTGTTAGACTGGATTACGAAAATGTGGCACATATACACCATGGCATACTATGCAGCCATAAAATAGGATGAGTTCATGTCCTGTGCAGGAACATGGATGAAGCTGGAAACCATCATTCTCAGCAAACTATCACAAGGACAGAAAACCAAACACTGCATGTTCTCACTCATAGGTGGGAACTGAACAGTGAGAACACTTGGGCACAGGGCGGGGAACATCACACACTGAGGCCTGTCGGGGTGTGGGGGGCTGGAGGAGGGATAACATTAGGAGAAATACCTAATGTAAATGATGAATTGATGGGTGCAGCAAACCACCAAGGCACATGTATACCTATGTAACAAACCTGCACGTTGTGCACATGTACCCTAGAACTTAAAGTATAATAATAATTTAAAAAATAGTTATCCATTTGTAGAGTGCTACTGATTTCTTTGGGATATTGTCCCCATAAAATTTCTGTAACATATCAGTGATTTCGCCATTCTTCCACACAAGCTTCTCCATAAATCTGATGTTTGATGTTTGTTCTTGCTTCAATTTTAGCACAATTGATGCTATCCTTAGTGCCTCAAACTAGATCCAGAAACAGAATTTTCAACATAGATTTCAGATCCAGATTTTAAAAACTGGAACAGCTTGCTTAATTTTCCCACAAAATCAGTCTTATTCTCAGTAATACATTGGGATATTTATCACTGAGATGTCCCGTTTCCTTCAGCAAACGGTTTTTAATTTTTAAATTTTTTTTAAAATTTAAATTTTATTTTACTTTCCTTTAAAGTACTCTACTACCAAGTTCCAACAGATGACTCAACTGGTTCTTTATAAACAAAAGACAACCCAACAAGAACATAGACTTACATTTTTCAAAGGAAGTAAGAATGTATCTTCTTTCCTTGAAGAAGGATGGAGGCTGACAAAGATTCTTTGCTTGACTAAATTGTCATCAGGTTCATGAGCCTTCCTCTAGGCCCATCAGTGCACTTCCTTGTAAGAACTAGGTTTAACAAAGAACACTGCGAAATCAGTTTATTAACAAAGAACTCTGCTAAGTAAATTTAAAGAACTCCAATCCTTGACATATCTTATCAGGTTTCTAAACCTCCACCATCTCCCACGTCTGATCACCCTGGCCTGTATTCAGCAGTAATCCAGTCCGGTTGGCTTAGCAAGACCTCCCCTTTCTCCCAATGCTTCCTTTTAGCAATTTCCATCCTCTGACCCCATCCAGCTTCTTGGCTGCAAACCCTCATTGATCCATGCTATGTTTAGAGTTGAGCCCAGCCTCTCACTCCCACTGCAAGACTCCAAGACAGTGGTCCCTACAACTGTCGTGATAGTGTTGAATAAAGTCTGCCTTACCATGCTTCAAGCTAGGATTTGAAGGATGATTAGACACTTATCAGACACTTTGGTGATGGAGATGGCAGCTGGTGATAAGAAATAGATCCTTTATTAAAAGACAATGTTAACCAACCTAGGTGTACAGCAAAAAGTGAATTGATAAAGAAAATGTGACATAAATACAACATCAGAATAGTATTTTATTTTTTCTTAAAAGGAAATTTTTTCCTTTATGAAAACATAAACACAGAGAACATTGTGTTACATGAAGTAAGCCAGGCACAGACAGACGAATACCTCATGATCTCACTTGTATGTGAAACCTACAAAAGTTGAACTCATCAAAGTAGAGGGTAAATGATGGTTACCAGGAGCTGGGGGGTGGGTGTGGTTGGGGAGATGTTGGCCAAGTGAATATAAAATTTCAGTTAGTTACAAAAAATAAATTCAAGAGATTTATTGTACAATGTGGTGACAACAGTTAATTAATACTGTATTGTATTCTTGAAAAAATGCTAAGAGAGGAGTTTTAAATATTCTTACCACAAAAAATGATATGTGAGGTAACACCTATGTTAATTAGCTCAGTTTAGCCATTGTATACATATCCATAATATATACGTATTTCAAAAAACAGCATACTGTACATAAGTATATACAATTTTATTTCTATTAAACATAATTTTTAAAAAGGATATAACTTAAAATATTAAACACAAAACAAATAAAAACAATGAAACAAGAAAACATCAAAGGAATTAAAAGTAGTACACTAGAAAAATTCTACTTAACCCACAAGAAATAATAAAACAAGACTAGAAGACTACAAAAGAATTAGACACACAGAAAGCGAATAGACTGTCACCTTGCAGCATATACAAAAATAAGTCAAATTAAATCATAGATCTAAATGTAAGCACCCAAACTATAAACTTTTCAGAAGAAAACATGAGGGGAAATCTTCATGATTTGAGGTTAGCCAACAGTTTCTGGACACACTAAAATCAAAATCTATAAAAGAATGGTCATGGTTAAATTATACTTCATCAAAATTAAAAACACTGGTGCTTCTAAGGACCACATTGGAAAATTAAAAATAACACAATCTGATAGAAAATATTTGTAAAAATTATGTCTGGTAGTGAACATTTATTCAGACTGTATAAATAACTTATAGAACTATATAATAAGATAATCAACAACCAATTCTAAAAATGGGTTAAATATTTAAGTAGGTATAAGCAAATGACTAATGAGCCTATGAAATGTTAATTACCATTAATCATTAGTAAAATGCAAATTAAAGCCACTGTGATAATTTTATATCCATAGAATGGCTATAATCAAATGATAGACTATAAAAAGTATTGAAGACCATGTGGAGAAATTGAAACATGTATACATTGCTGGTGAGAATGTACAGCCACCTTGGAAAATGGTTTGGCAGTTTCTTATGAAGTTAGACATAAACTTACCATATATTGCAATAGTTTTACTACTCAAAAAAATTTAAAATATGCATTCTTACAGAATTGCATGCAAATATTCATAGAGACATTATTCATAAGAACCTAAAACTGAAAATATCACTAATGCCCATACATTAATTAATGGATAAACAAAATGTTATTCAACAAAATTAGAAGGAGCAAAAGGTTGATACAAGCTACATGGATAAACTTCAAAAAACATAAGTGAAAGAAGTCAGACACAAAGACCACATATTATATAATTGTATTTACATTAAATGTCCTGAAATGTAGAGACAGCAGATTGTCATGTCTGATACTGGGGGTGGCAGTGGGAACTGGTTGGAATTGAGCATGAGGGATCTTTTTGGCACAATGGAAATGTGTTAAAATTGCACTGTGGTCATGGCTTCACAACTTTATTAATTTACTGAAAATTTTTGAGTTGTACATTTTAAGTAGGTGGCTTTTATACTGAGTAAGTTTTAATGCATTAAAGCTACAAAAATAATGATAGTTAATGTGAAGAACTGTTTTGAGGCATCACTGATACCAAATTTATGTAAAAGAATCAGGCATACTTCTTATCCTATAGTATATCTTGCAAAATTAGATTAACTATTAAGATAAGACCCCCAATTTTAGATTGCAACAAATAATTAAAATTGAGTCTGAGAAAAAAAAATCACCAATGGGCCAAACACAACACTTAATAAAATAGGGTAGGAATTTCTTATCTGTAAATCAGAGGTAGGGGTAAGGGTCAGTACGGATCCAAATATCTAAATAATCTAGTCAAAATATATGAGGCAGGTGACTTATTTAAAATATTTGTAGAAAGATTCAACCCACCTCTTTACACATTGTGTGCATACTTCCACACTTGAACAAAGATGTTCCCTGTAGGGAATAAGATAATACAGCACCTGAGTATCCTGGAAAGCCACAGACCAGTGGTTCTCAAACTTTAGCATGCATTAGAGTTGCCCAGAATGCCTTGTTGAAAGACAGATTGCTAAACCGTACCTATAGACTTTTTGTTTCAATAGGCCTGGGGTGGGGTAGTTCCCATAAATTTGCAAATTTTATTTCATTTTATTTTAATTATTTTTTTAAGACAGAGTCTCGCTCTATTGCCCAGGCTGGAGTGCAGTGGCACGATCTCGGTCACTCCAACCTCCACCTCCCAGGTTCAAGCGATTCTCCTGCCTCAGCCTCCTGAGTAGCTGAGACTACAGGCACATGCCACCTCATAAGTCCCCAGCTAATGCTGATGCTGTTGGGTCCACGAAATACCACTGAGAAATTTACACGTAATATCAACATTACCCACAGTCCATGTTTATGGATTAATTGGTTTTATTTTAGAATTTAAATTAACAATCCATGTGCTTGAGCAAAGAGGAAAAACAAGTTTTAAACAATAAAGTATGGCCTTATTAGAGAAAGCATATACATTTTATTAGTAATGACAAGGAATTTAAAGTTTTATTAAAATAAATCTATGAGATTTTTGTTTCATTCAGTATATAATTGGCAATTATAATAAATTCCACCCACAAATGGAAAAGTGAATACAAACACATAAAGAAATACAATTCAATAAGCCGGTTAAAACACAGACTTTTTTACACAGAATAATATTCAAATACTTTTGAAAATTACTTTGTCCTTTCAAGAGGAAACTCAATTTCAGACACTATAAGTGAGACTATATTTTCCTCTCTACATTACTGCATAGCTATTTGTAGGTCAGCCAGAAACATTTGCTCCCACTGTTTGTAGCTGTTATCTACTTTGTCTATTAGCTCTAGTGATTTGAGAGCAGGGAAATGTCCGTGAATAGTATGATTATTATAAATGTTTATAATCTTGAATGATGAAGAGTATAATTTATGCTTAGAATAATCTCATTTTAGCGGATGGCAAATGTGCAAACAATAAATACTGCCTAGATGTTTATAATATTCAAAGTTGAAAAACCATATTGTTGAATATAAATTTGAATTTCTGGCATCACAATTATCTCCAGGTAAGGAGTATAATAAGAGTCTCTTCATAGTATTCTTGAGTACGTCTCTTTAACAAAGCTATTCAAATACAAAAAGGTAAACACTTAAAATTGCTTTTTATGAATAATGGTGATTTTCTGTTCTCCAGTAGCCATATCTCTTCAGACTACCAGTGAGAGTTGGTAAATTGACATACGGAAACTGAATCCACATATTGGGAGGTCAGTTGTCCTCATCAATTCCCTTTATGGCCCCTGCAAAAATAGAAATAATAAAACATAATATACCAGAACTGTTTTCCAATTCAAACTGTTAAAGAAAGCTAAATATGGCATGAGAAGGACTCCGTTCTTCCATATTTGAGTCCTTGTGGATGAACTGTAACCTAGCTTAATAGACAAGATTGAAAACCTAATTTAGGAATAGGTATCTGTAACAATACCTGAGTTTTGGGCAATCCCAATGGCCATAGTTCAACCATTCATAGACTGTTAGGTGTTCAAACTGTGTTCAAATAAGGCAAATGTCAACCTGTAACCAGTCCACCTGTTTCTGTACCTCACTGCTGATTTCTGTACTTCATTTCCCTTTGTCTATAAATCTTCCACCATGTGACTGTGCTGGAGTCTCTGTGAATCTGCTGTGATTCTGGGGGCTGCCCGATTCACAGATCATTCATTTCTCAATTAAACTCCTTTAAATTTAGTTCGGATGAAGTTTTTCTTTTATCAAATCTTAGGTAATACTCATTAAAGAATCAAGAATGTACTTTGATTCAAAAGCTATTTTCTTGAGGAAGGCACTATATAAAGGTAAGATTGGGGGGTGAGGAACATGGGGAGATGTTGGTCAAAGGGAACAATCTTTAAGTATAAGATGAACACGTTCAGCGGATCTAATGAACAGCATAGGTAATTAATTTGATATGCGTCATTACACAAAGTATATCAAATCATCACATTGCCTACCTTAAATCTATACAATCTCTATTTTTTCAATTAAATATTTCAAAATTAATTTAAATAAAGTTTTGATATGTGGTCCAAAAAAGGGGTCTTTATTTCCTTAACAAATTTTAGCTAATGACCAGAAAGAAGTTAAATATTGATGTACAATTATATCTCTGAACTCCATGTATCCTAAATATAACTTGCTATCAGAAAATAAACTATTGTATGACAGGGATAACAATCACTATTAAAAGCTCACAATAATGTGTTGCTTTCTTAGTGTCAGGAATTACGCTACATATTATATATATATATTATTTAATTCTTATATTCCTATAAAGTAGGGATGACAAGCTGCATTTTATGGATGAGAAAACTGAGGCTTAAAAATGTTATAAAACTTGCCCATTGTTATGTAGATATAAAGTGTCAAACCAGGCTTAGAAACAGAATTGAAACTAGGTCATTTTTTATGAGCTTAAATGGATTGAAAAGGTTATCTAGATTAATTCTTTTATTTTATAAACAAAATAAGAAGCCACAATAGATAAGCCCCCAGCTAAAGACAGATTCAGGATTATAATATACTAATACACATTTCTCAAATTCTAACAAGAAATAAAAGTGTGAATTGGCTCCTTTACATTAAACTTTTCACTGTGCTGTCTTAATTATTACACTTTATAGACAGAGAGAGGAACGGGGTGGGGTGGGGGGGAAGAGAGAGAGAGATTTAACCCAAGATGTAACTTTCAGGCTATAGGTACTGTAATAAATTAATTCATTGAATAGATACATGTCATGAATTGCTTATGTGTCAGGAAATGTTTTAGACACTAGGAATACAAATATGATTATAATTTGGGCTCTGTCTCTCAGAATACCTCTCCCCTTAAGAAAACACAGGTAGCATAATAGGCCAAAGAAGGTTCTTTGGGACACATATGAGCAGAACTATAGTGGGTTGAATGGTAGCCCCTCAAAATATATGTCCATGTTCTAATCTCGTAACCTGCAATGTGACCTTATTTGGAAAAGGGATGTTTGCAGATGTAATGAAGTTGAGGATTTTGAGATGAGATCATCCTGAATTATCTGGCCCTAAATTAAATGGCAAACCCTTAAAAGTCATTATCAGAAGGAAGAGAAAGATAACAACAGACCGGAGACATCACACACAGAGGAGAAGGCCCTGAAGAGTGGAGTGATACAGCCATAGGAGATTCCTGATGCCACTAGAAGATGGAAGAAACAAGCAAGGCCCTTCCCATGGAGACTTCAGAGGGAGGCTTAACTGAGGGAGGCTTAACTTTTGACCAACACCTTACCTTTTGACCACTGGCCCCCAGAAAATTGAGAAAATAAATTTCTGTTGTTTTAAGCCAGGAAGTTGTGATAATTTGATACGACAGCCCTAAAAACAAATATAGGAACATATATGGATTTTCCTAGCCCTAGAAGAAAAGGTGTTCTAAGCAACAATTTTTGAAATAGATCTGTCATTAAGCTTCCTCTAATGTGGCAGTGACCTAAATAGCAACAGATATTTATGCTAAATGTCTGTATCAAGGAAGTTTCCTACAATAAGCAATTAAGATTTAAAACTTTGGGTCTGGCGTTGTGGCTCATGCCTGTAATCCCAGCATTTTGGGAGGCGGAGGTGGGCGGATCACTTGAGGTCAGGAGTTCAAGACCAGCCTTGCCAACATGGTGAAATCCCGCCTCTACTAAAATTCAAAAATTAGCCAGGTGTGGTGGCAGGCACCTGTAATCCCAGCTACTTGGGAGGGAGGCATAAGAATCGCTTGAACCTGGGTGGAGAATGTTGCAGTGAGCCAAGATCATGCCACTGCACTCCAGCCTGGGCAACAGAGTGAGACTCCGTCTCAAAATAAATAAATAAATAAATAAATAAATAAATAAATAAATAAATAAAAAACAACTTTGAATTTAAGAAATTTACTAATTATCTTATTTATTAAATAAGAGACTCTGAGTCTTGAAATACTAAAGTCTGTGACTATAAAACATGGTATATTTCTAAGATTTTCCCACTGTACTATATAATGGTTTAGCAATCTATTTAATGGTATTCAACAGTTCTTCCACATTTGGAACAAAATAATTAATTCTCACAAGTTTGAAAACATAAGGAAGTATTATTTATTAGAAGTTTAAACATTTAACAAGGGTGCAGCAGAAATAAAAGCACTATTTTCTTTATAAAACTGCATCTCACTGGGATAAAATATAATCTTTGGACCAAACTAGCACCATCATCATCCTACTCAACTTCATAATGTAATCATCATCCAAAAAGCCTGCATTTGCTAAAATACTAGGTCATGAATGGTGTTATATAAAAATACCAAAATACAAAAGTACTGTTTACTTGAAAGGAAAAAAGATGAAGGTTTAAAATGAACCCAAATGGATCATTTGTAAACATTTAAATACTAGGAATTAGAATCACTTATTTTCTGAATGAAAATTCAGGTTATGGAACTTGAGAAGTATACCCAGGCAAGTAACTTCACATCATAGATGAGGTCACTACATCACAGAGAAGTGAATTACCCAATTTGCACAGTCCACGGCAAAGGTGATGTCCGAAGTGTGATCTCAATTCTCTAGCCAATGCTATTTCCAAGATTCCTGCTTCACATGTTGATATCTAAAGAATGCATTACTATCAATGTTACCAAGACAAGCGAAGGATTTTTTGTAGGCGCTGGATTAGTGAGAAGAAGCAGCTTGAGATGGTCATTCTATTGTATGAACATCAATAAATTTCATATAATTATACTTCCCACACAAAGAGTAACCCAACTTAGATTTAATGATCACAAATTTTTTTGTTGGCTTAAAAAATATGTTGTCTGAATAAGTAATATATTCTAACAGGTGGCATTAAGATATTAGTAGATTCCTACCTCTATTCATTGAAAGCTTTTAGAAGGGTTTCGACTCAAAAGCCCTAGTCCTCCAATGCGCACCAGGCTATTATGAGATTATTTATTTAAACTGAACAGCTTGTCAAGTCGTACAGAGGCTTATAATTCTTTTATGCACTCTGGCAAAAGTAAAAGTTGCTATTCTAACAATAACCTTAACATTTAACCAAACTATACTTAAACTACACTTGTTAGATTATAAATATTACACTCATCCATAGACACGATTAGGCTATTTTCCTCATGTAAGGTGAGTTTACTAGAGCAGGTGGTAGGATGGACAGACTAAATTAAAAGAAATAAATTGCTCTTCCTTATTCTACTTATGTGTGGTGTTGAAAACAGTCAAACTCACAGAAGCAGAGGATAGAATGATGGTTGCCCGAGACTTGGTGTGAGGGTTGATGGAAATGAAGAATTGCTCCTCAATGGGTATAAAGTCTCTGTTTTGCAAGATTCATTCGTTCTAGAGACCTGCTGTACAACATAGTACCTGTAGATAACAACACAATATTGTACTCTGTAATATGTCTTAAAAGGATAGATCTCATGTAAAGTGTTCTTACAAAAACAATGCATGGAAATATTTTGGAGCTGATGAATATATTTAGTATCTTGGTTGTGGTGATGGTATCACTGGTATATGCATATGACCTAATTCATCAAGATGTGTATGTTAAATGTGTACAGTTTTATTTATTTATTTGTTTGTTTATTTATTTTGAGATGGAATTTGGCTCTTGTCCCACAGGCTGGAGTGCACTGATGTGATCTTGGCTCACTGCAACCTCCGCCTCCCAGGTTCAAGGGATTACCCTGCCCCCATCTCCCAAGTAGCTGGGATTACAGGCACATGCCACAATGTCTGGCTAAGTTTTGTATTTTTAGTAGAGACAAGGTTTCGCCACGTTGGCCAGGCTGGTCTCGAACTCCTGACCTCAAGTGATCTGCCTTCCTTGATCTCCTAAAGTGCTAGGATTACAGGCCTGAGCCACCACGCCCAGCCAAATGTATACAATTTTTGTATATCAGTTATACTTTAACAAAGCTAGAACAGAATAAATGCCTTTTTTTTTTCTTTTGGGTAAAGGGATGGTTTCCGGTAATAATTTGAAATAGACTGTGCAAACAGTTAAGTCTCATGTAACTAATACCTACTTTATTTTCTTCTCCCGTTATCTTTGCCAGTGAGTCGTTAGTCATGAGCTTGTGACATAATTTAGAAGATGAGGTGAAGGTGAAGTTTCCTTTTGGGCTATGGAAAAGATTTCTTATTTCCTTGAAGAGGCACAGAGGAAAAAGCAGGTTTTTTTCTCCTTGGATATGGTTGTGTAAGACTGTGTTTCCTAGAATTGCAGCAGCTATCTTGGGTCCCTGATAAGAAACTCACCTCCGGAGAAAACTGACAATGCAGATGTAGAAAGGGGTGATGGGAAGAACCTTAAGACCTTAATAACATAGATGATCTGCTGAATTAACCAACTGCATATCTCTTCTACTCCTGGGTTTCTTGTTGGGTAAGATAACATATGCCCTTATTATTTAAGCCATTTTGATGTAAAAGATTTTTGGTAAAGCCAAAAGCTTGATAAAAGATGTCCAGAAGCAGATTACTGGGGCAATCAAGCAAAAAGGCAACCTTACCTAACAGATGAATGCTTTTAACACCCTTTTCTACTGCCTAACCTATTCCAGGTGTCTCTCATTCTCTAGACTCAAGAGTCTCCCTCATGATTTTACATTAAGTTAGAGTTATTCATTGAAGATTATTTGCTTTTGTTTGATCAGGGCAGGATGTGTTTACAGCTGAAAATACAGAGATAATAAGTATTAAGTGTAAATGACTCCTGAAAAAAAATCATAAAGAAGCAGGTTTTTCCACTCCAATCAGACAATACAGAGAATGCCACCTAGTATTGCTATTTGCATAGCAATATTCAGGCGACAGTTTATTGTCTAAATAGTTCAGATTCTCACGATTCAGGAACTCTGGTTTTTTTTGTATTGGCAAACTGTTTTCTCCAATTATTATACACCCCAAACATTTTTAAATGATGTTTATATATATAGGTGGATATTTATTTTGACATACTGTAGAATTTATATTTGAAATTTACATTCATTTTTGCAATGAGCAAGTGACCTAGATTTCTTTTTTAACTTGTACGAATTCAGTGACTCAATCTTCACTCACATTTACCTTTACCTGCAGGGTCTTGTTTCACTAGTTTGATTGTAAGTTGAGAAACTGAGACAAGAAATTTTTATGGTTTCATAACGTGATTAAAAATTGTTTCAAGAACACTGTTTCTCATGTGAATTATGTAGAAGATGATGTTCCCTTTTGCAGAGATGGGTGGCATGAACGCCTCAGTATAGCCATAAATGTAGGTTTAGCCATAAAATACTAAACATTCACATCCAGCATTCCAGAATCAAGATACTTTATTACCTCAAAATTTTAGGTAGTTAATATGGTAGATAGTGTTGAAGAACTACTTGTTAACTTTCTTCAATACGGCCCAGTTGAATTAATAAAGTGACATTTTATTTGAAAGGTAAGCCGAATTCAGATATGATTATTCTTGCTTCTTTCGTATTATAATTTTATGTATTCCAATGGGAAATCGAGCTTTGTTTGAATGAGTAAAAATGAACTGAGGATTAAGCTATCTGTCTGGATAAGTGTTCAAATGCTTGGCAATAATGTAATGTGCTACACAGACCTCTTGTATCCTTGTGATCTTTATAGGGGATCCATATGGTCAAGTCTATTTTTTTCTAAGGATACTAAGACCTTTTGTTTTGTTTCACTCAACTGACATTTGCATGGATGGGACAATAGCATTGTGGGTAAAACATCTTGAAAGTTAAAATAAACCAAGACACTCAAACCCAAAATTATAGTAATCATTATGTTATTTACCACCCAGCCATCACAGGAAAACAAAAACAAAAACAAAAACAAAAGTCAGTTGTACTTAACAGTATAGGCGATAAAGAGGTAAAACTATTGATTTTATTGAATCTCAACCATTTAGTCCACAACTCCTTGGTGTTCTGTGTGATGAAATGGAAAGTATTGATAAAACACTTTTGCTGAAAGCTGAATGACTGTGTTATTTTAAGGAGAAGTTGTTAAATAATTGTATGAATTCTTATCTGGAGGCTTGTTTCACGGAATACTATCTTTACTTAAAAAACCACTGGCACTATCAAATTTGGGTATTGGCCAGACATTTTCTCCAAATGAATGAAGTCATCTGGTCACTTTGAAAAAACAATGAATAGTATTTTTTGCCAGTAATAGGATTTGAGCTTTCAAGTAAAGATTTATATAACTCAGTGACTGAAACAACATTTTCTAAATGACTAGTGAATAATTTTTTAAATGTGTTTGGGTAAAATATCCATTCATGTCTCAGATGGACTATTGGATTTTATTGTAACACAGTAAGAAAATTTTATAAATAGAATTTCAGCTTCTATATCAACACTATCCTTTAAGAAACAATCATTTGTCAAATTTTTATGTAATATCAGATAATATTCATGATTATCTTAAAATAATATTTAACTATTTCTCTACTTTCAGGTACATATTTATTTGAGACCAGCTTTTACTCATATACTCAAACCAAAACAATGTATTACAGCAGAATGAACAAGAATTAGATATAAGAATCTAGCTTTCTTCTATTAAGCTGGACATTAAGGAAATTTGCAAAAATATAAATCAATATCGCTCTTCTTACTTTTTTTGTAAAAATAATTTTCATTAAAATATTATTTATTTTTGTATTTAATCAGTTTATGTTTAAATAAAATGCATGTTTACCTTTTAAGTGTGTGTGTGTGTGTGTGTGTATGTGTGTGTGTGAGTGACAGAGTCTCACTCTGTTGCCTAGGCTGGATGGAGTGCAGTGTTGTGATATCTTGGCTTACTGCAACCTCTGCTGCCTGAGTTCAAGTGATTCTCCTGCCTCAGTCTCCCAAGTAGCTGGGATTACACGCGCGTGCCAGCACGCCTGACTACTTTTTGTATTTTTAGTAGAGATGGGGTTTCACCATGTTGGCCAAGCTGATCTTGAACTCTTGACCTCAGGTGATCACCCAGCTCAGCCTCCCAAAATTATCTTTCAATTTTTAAAACAGCAAATACTGACAGGTACAAAAAATATACAAAAGTCTTTGGGGTCCTCAATAATTTATTATACTGCAAAAGGGCCTTGAAAATAAAATATTTGAGAACTAGTGGTATAAGGTAACAAATACCAGTTACTTAGATTATATGTTGTATTAGAGACACGCCCAGTACAAAAATAGACTATGGGGACTCCAGAGGGGGAAAGATGGAAAAGGGGGTAAGAGTTTAAAAATTACCCATTGGGTACAATATCTAGTATTTGAGTGATGGATACACTAGAAGCCCAACTCCCACAATTATGCATGTAATGCCCATGTAACAAACAAGCACATGTACATCACTGCATGTAAAATAAAGTTCTAAAAAGACTGAAAAACAAAAAAAGATGAAAAACAAAAATGCTGAATACTGTCTCCAAAGTCTAAGAATGAGAAACTCTGTTTTCTTCCTTAGAATTTGCTACATGTTCCTATAGGTTTTATATAGGTTTTAAAGACATTGACCAGAAATTTTCTGGAGGTCTTTCATTCATGTCTTTGGCAGCAGGGTGAAAATAACTCCAGCAGCTATTACTTATTTACCTAATGCACTGCCAGACACTCGGGTAAGTACTTCATGTGCATGACCTCACTAACTCTTACAACTTTATGAGTTTAGAATTATTTAGGTTTGTTAGGAATTTTTTGAAAAAAGAAAAAGGCAGAATTATTTTATCAGTTTTCATGTATCTTATATGAGAGAGAGAGACAAAGAGAACATTTTTCTCTAACTGTCAGACACTGTCTTAAGCACTGGAAATGTCAAAGTGAACAAGACAATACAGGTTCCTGATCTCATAGACGTTACATTCCGGTGGTTTAGACAAATGATAGAAATGTAATTAAATCATTAAGATAAGTACAACGAATAAGATAAACCTATGTATAAATAGCACCTATGATGGTCAAGGATGATTTCGGTGGGAAATCAACATAAGTTCTGAGATATGAAAGCCAGCAACTGATAATATACATGAGCCGGAGAGAAAAGTAAGAGCAAAGGACCTGTGGCTGGGATACATTTGTTAAAATTCTAGAAGGGAAATGAAGTACACATAGCTGAAGTGTTGCGACTGAGATAGAGAATTGCAGGAGATGCTGGATATATACGCAGGGGCTATATGCTGGGGGGTGTTTTAGACCACAGCTGAAAGATTGAATTTAACGCTAAGTTTTATTAGAAGCCCTTATGCTAGTGACTAGGATGCTCTGCTGCTGTTTAAACATGAATTAAAAATTCATGTTCTTTCAACTCTGCCAATAACTGTAACAGCATAACTGTTTCAAAAGAGAGCCAGAAAAAAAAAAAAAAAAAGCTAGAGTTGATTTTAAAATACATAAGAATTGCTTTGTAGGAACAAAAATATTTGTACATCCCAGGTGGTTTTTAGAAGAAGGAAAGTAAAACCTATTTCTCTAAAGGGTAGGAGAAGTTGGAAAACCCAACAATGAGCCTAGTGAGTCAACCAAGTGAAATTTCATTTTTGGGAACCAAAACAGTATATCTTCTCTTTGGGTATGTATTCACATGTGAGTTTTAATCATTTCCTATTGATTGACTAATGCCTGGGGGGAAATGGAAAAAATGTGGAAAATTGCAAGTAAAAATTTGGAATTTGCTGTAAACTTGTAATGGATATATAAAGAAAAACTGCAACCCAAATATTAGAAAGGGCCAATTGAATGAGAAATAGATAAAGCTGATGCTGGGCTTGGAAAATTAGACAACCGTATGTTTTTTTAAAGTTTAAACAAATAGTATCAGTATTCTCCCACTCCCCAAGATAGGCTGAAAACTATAAATTCCAATACCTAAAACAGAGATTGCATAAAAATGAAATGAACTTTGTAAGGGGAATGTCAGAGAGTTGGCATACCAATTTTTTTACCAAGAAGCTTTAGCTGAACCCCCCAAAAAGGGAAAATTTTGTTTATAACAGATGAAGAAGATAGTCAAACCTCAGTAAATAGGTTTTGGCATTATAAGAGAGAAAACCCAGATTCACAGTTGATGAATACGTAAACACTCTATTATACACACTTTAAAGAGACAATGAATAAAAAATATTCTTCCATCACAGAGAGTAATTATCACTCCAAAATATATTTTCTAAATGTATTGACCCTTGAATTGAGGGAAAATGTATAAACACTCATATCTTTTAATGTTATGCTTGCTTTAATCTATCTCTATACTAAAGTAATAACTGAGGCACATTAAAAATAATTACTGTTTAAAATTTTAGAGATACATACTGTAGAAAAGAAATGGAAAAGAGTTAGAGTCACTTGAACAATTTGACCGTAAAGGCACAGGCTCTATTAAGAACCATTGGCAAGCTTCAGCTTTCTGGTGTGTTTTTGTTAAAAACAAAACAGAATCACTATTTCTAACTCAGGAGAAATTGTATGCACTCTGGTTTGTGGGCTTCCTTGGAATCAAAAGAAAAGCTGGCAACATTAGACCGACATTCTGCAATAAAATAGGGGCTACTTCCCCTTCCAGATTGGGCATGAATGTCTCTGCTCTTTACGGTTCTTTCCCAACACCCCTGATGAGCCCCAACACCCTTGTTGGGCCCCAACACCCAGCACCCAGGTCTGGCTTCATTCATTGATACAATCATTCTGAACCTTGCCGGCATTTGGAGCCCCTGAGTCTATAACGTTGGACAGATCTCAGTAGAAACTAAACACTTAGGATTTCTTATGCAGTGCCTTCTTCATATATCTGGATATTTGACTCTTTATCTTTCTTATACTTGAGGAAATAACTACACATGTATATATGTATGTATGTTTGTATGTATGTGTGTGTGTGTGTATTTGTCTCTCTCTCTCAGTACTTACAGCAGGAGAGAGAGAGGAAAAGAAACATCACTCACACATACTTATGTAGTTATCTCCTCAAATATTTAAATGTTCCCTTCTACACTCAGAACCTGGTGAAGACAGAGTAAAAAGCATAACAAAAACAGCAACCACGTCCTTTGGTGCAGAAAAATTACAAGCCCATAGGTGATCTTGATTTTAAATGAAACTTCTCAATAACTTCGTATGGTACGGATGACATAATTTTTTAAAATAAGGGACAATTTCTCTATCTTGGAATCCCTCAGCCTTTTGGTACCTGTTTGCTTTTGCTGTTGCCAAAGGCTATTGGGACACAGCAGAAATGACAGATTGTCTGGAGACCATAAGGCTGCTAGCAGCCCAAGGCAGTCCAGGCAACACCAGGGAGCAAACTTCTACAGACTGCCAGGCCCTGTGCTCTTTAATCAGGACTGCTAAATGATCCAGGTGGCATGAAGTTTGGGCACCTTAGAATAATGCAGAAAAAATAAGCGAATATTCCCTTCCCAACTGTTCCATTTTGCTCTTCTTCACTCAATATAAAATATTTTGGGGCAAAGGAGACCTGTTTTTAAGGAGGAGTCAATTATCCTCTGTTCATCTATAAGAATACAAAGTAATTACAAACCTAAGAAAAAGCAAAACAAAACAACAACAACAACACAAGAAGAACCTGTTTATTAGACACAGAAAAGGGCAGAAATAGCCACAGGGCTAAAGATTTCTAAAGGCACTTCAAATAGAACGTATGATTTTAACCTCTTATTGTACTTCAGATGATTGTTCCCTGCATGAACTAGGTCAAGTCTCTGGACTAATACTCGGCTCCCTCCGAATGCCTGCCTTAGGGGTACACTTCAGTCACCCCAATGTCTTTTGCAAACTCTAGAATTCCCATTTTAGGTTTATTTTTAATTCTTAATACCTCCATTAAATTGAAGGTTTATCTTTCCTTATCCCCCTTACTCTCTTCACTGGCAACCAGGCTTTCATTTGCCTAGCCTGGTACCCACAGTCTTATGTCCTATCTGCCCCTTACCACACCTGTCACTGGCTCTCAAGACTCTCTCTGGTCAAGTGGTTCACCAGAGAGATATGTATCAAACATAAAATGAACATCACATTAGAGGCAATGTTAATATGGCGTTGAGTCACTTTCAAACCAAGCTCTGATCAACAAGGACTATACTCTTAATAGCAACAAAATTTTACTAAAACCATAAGAAAGGGAGTGAATAGAAGGGACAGAATGCACTGGTCAGTTCAGAGGCGAATGCACCCTCATGAGCTTGAAAATCAAGAAAAAATGCTCCTCCATCTACCCCAAATGGACAGGTAAAGCTTGAATAAGCAGTCCAGAAGTAGTGAGTATCCTGGGATGGAGAACAAAAAGACAAAGGTGCCAATTTAGAATCTACTGGGACACATTGTGAGAACAATGAGGAAATGGTCTATTTAAGCCATTTTTTTCCAATAGGAGAGCAGTTGTGGAAACTAAGACCATGTTCTAAAATCACATGTCTTAATATATGCATTATTCCCATTCACAAAAAGATCTACTAAAGTGCAGTGCTTAGGAGTATGAATTGTACTTTAAAGAAACAAATTTGAAACGTCCACTGACATTAGCTATTTGTGTGAACAAGGTTAAATCCTATATCATGTCTATGCCTTATTTTCCTACTTTTTAGAATAGGAATTTATTATTTAGTTTCTAGACAGATTGGGTAAATTGAATGAGGTAATTCATGGAAAAATTAAATTAAATATCTTGCACATAGAATTATTCAATAATTATATCATTAATTACGCAATCATTTGATGTTTCTGAATCATCCATTTGGTTATATTTGCTGTGTTTGACACGAGTACTAGAAGTATGAGTAATATTGAGTTCCTGGACTCATCATCTCATCATCTGTGAAGAAAGAGAGAAGTTAACCAATAGTTTTAATACCACATCATATGTAATGTATTGAAGGTAAATACAAAAGGCCTCACCCTGATGCAGTGGAGTGAGTAACACCTGAGGCCAAAGGGTTTGCAGTGCTGAGGAGCAATACCTGATTCAGGACTAGGAGGTTAGATGGGTTTTCCACAACACGGAAGTAGGAGCTGACAAAACAGAAAGGATCTTCCAAGAAGAAGGAATCATAGGTACCAAGGTCTCCCAAATAGTTCAAATTGACTTAGCCAAATGGTTCACCTGGAGTACATCTGGCCAGGACAGGAGATAAGGTTGGAGAGTTTCCCAAGGACCTGACATTCGTTCAAGACTGGTTTAAGTAGTGACGGTGGAGGTTGTTACTTTCTGCGTGAAAATCACAAGAAAAAAAGAAGGAAGGCAAGTGACTTCATAGAGTCTGTTATGATGATTAAAAGCGTTGGCTTTGGAGAAAGGGAGACTTTGCATTTTAAACACGGTTGTTACCTTCATAGTTTCAGGTAAGTTAACTGGTGCAAATCTCATCTTCCTTATTTGTGAAATGGGGACATTTTCCTCATGGAATTACAATGGTGATTGAACAAGGTAATGTTAACAAAGCAATTAGCTCAGTGCCTGGCCTATAACACAGATTCTATATTTGCTAGCCCCACTTACCACTGATTATTTTATTAATGGAAAAGGCTTTGTTAGAGAAGTCACAATGAAAGGGGTGGCCCTTTATAACATGTGGCCCTACTCCTATAAACATAGCTGGTTTTACCAAAGCTTCAAAACTGACACAAAATTCTTTTAAGTAATTTGAAAGTTGAGTGGCTTAAACGTTATGCTTGAACTAAGATATCACAAAGGAAATATGAGGTAACACTTATTAGTTTCTCACTGTGTGTCAGGTATGTAGTTACTATGTTATCTAATTATCAACCATACTTTACAAATTTAAAAAGAGAAGAATTAAGTAAATTAGGCAAGTCATCATAAATAATCAGTAATTTATTAATTCAGTGTTTGATTTAAAAGGAAAATTTGAATTGCATTATGTAAGCTGAAAGCTCTTATCTAGAAAATCAGAAAAAAATGTAAATTTTAGTGTTGATTGATTAGTGGTGATCTTGGACAAGCTCTTTTACCCTCTCCAGCCCTTGACTTCCACATCTGTAAAGTGAATAGATATGTTTGAGGCATGCTAAAAATTTTAAGTTTCTATAATTTTATATTAGCTTTCTATAGATGTATCAGTCAAGCTGGCCTTTTCTACACCTTCTTGGGAAATTTCTGAAACAATTTAATTCAAAAAGCTACTAGAAGTTAATGCATTATCCCATCGTAGAATGAAAAATTCCTACCGTTCTTATTCGCACTTCTGACTTCTTTTCCCAGGCAGGCATTACAAATCAATCACCACACTCATTCATGCCAAGACTGGATGAGGCCTGATTATCCCAGTGAAGTCAGAAATGACAGATGAAGTGAAACTTATTTGTCAAGACATCTGCATAGTGATGAAAACCTAGCAAGGAAAAAAAAAAGAAAAAACTCTAGATTACACAAGAACCATTTTGAATACAAAGTTTGCTATGCTGAGGTCAAAATGCTCTCATTATTTTTTTTACAACTCCTTGAATTCTGCCTGCCATCAATGAAATCAAGCACCATGTAATTCCTACGGCCTTTCCAGTTATCTAGCCTAACATTAATACCTCTCATTTTGTTTAGTAACCAGAGGACGGGCTTCCTGCACCTTGATTATATTCAATTTGGAGCATGATTATATAATGTATAGAGTTAAATGAGTTTTTCTTACATTTATTCATTCGTTATTCAACAAATATTAGCTAATTTGTTTTTATAGATGAGGCAGTGATCTAGGCACTATAAATAAAATATGACGATGACAGACACAGATTCTACAGTTGAAGTTCCTTTTTCACAATACATAGGCAAAAACTGTAAAATGATATTAGCAGGTTATAGAAACACAGAGTAGGAGTGTATGAGGCATAAAGGAAGTCTTCCTGAAAAACATGAAGTTGAGTTCTAGAGGATGTTTAGTAATTAGAGAAATACAGATAAAAGCAATATGGTTCCATGATAAGGGGACATGAGGAACAAATGTCTAGAGCCAAATTAAAGGATGATAAATTAGTGAAGGAGGGAGAATTCAGTAAGTCTCAGGTACAAGGTGAAAAATGGTAAGAGATAAAGGTGAAGAACAATAAAGGGATCTATTAATAAATGTTGTTGGAAACAAACAAATTCAACTATGGATAACTTTTTAGAAATAAAATAATTTAAACTGACTGATGTGGTTTGACTATGGGCTGGGCCCAGGCCCCCCTTGCTATGTGCAGTCTAGTGACTTGGTGCTCTGCATCGCAGCTACTCTAGCAGGGGCTTAAAGGGGCCAAGATACAACTCAGGCCATGGTTCCAGAGGGTGCAAACCCCAATCCTTGGCAGCTTCTTCATGGTGTTGAGCCTGCAGGTGCATGGAAGTCAAGAATTGAATTCTAGGAACCTTCACCTGGATTTCAGAGGAGATACGGAAATGCTTGGATGTCCAGGTAGAAGTTTGCTGCAGGGAGGCACTCCTCATGGCAAACCTCTGCTATGGCAGTGAGGAAGGGAAATGTCAAGTTGCAGTCCTCACACAGAGTCCCTACTGGGGCACCTCCTAGTGGAGCTGTGAGAGAGGGCCACCATCCTCCAGACCCTAGAATGGTTGATCGACTGATAGCTTGCACCATGAACCTGGAAAAGCCGCAGACACTCAATACCAGCCTGTGAAAGGAGCCAGAAGGGAGGCTGTATCCTGCAAAGCCACATGGGTGGAGCCACCCAAGACTATGGGAACCCACCTCTTGCATCAGCGTGACTTGGATGTGAGACATGGAGTCAAATGAGATCATTTTGGAGCTCTAAGATTTGACTGCCCTGCTGGATTTCGGACTTGCATGGGGCCTGTACCCCTTTGTTTTGACCAATTTCTCCCATTTGGAATGGGTATATTTACCCAATGTCCGTACACTGATTGTATCTATGAAGTAACTGACTTCCTTCTGATTTTATAGGCTTATAGGCGGAAGGGACTTGCCTTGTATCAGATGAGACTTTGGATTGTGGACTCGAGTTAATGTTGAAATGAGTCAAGACTTTGGGGGACTGTTGGGAAGACATAATTGGTTTTTAAATGTGAGAACATGAGATTTGAGAAGGTCCAGAGGTGGATTGATATGGTTTGGCAGTGTCTCCATCTATATCTAATCTTGAATTGTAGCTCCCATAATTCTCATGTGTTGTGGGAGGGACCCAGTGTGAGGTAATTGAGTCATGGGACAGGTCTTTCCCATGCTGTTCTCATGATTATGAATAACTCTCATGTGATCTGATGGTTTTATAAAGGGGAGTTCCCCTGCACATGTCCTCTTGCCTGCCACCATGTAAGACTTTTTTTGCTTCCCCTTCAACCTCTGCCATGATTGTGAGGCCTCCCTAGCCACATGGAACTGTGAGTCAATTAAACTTCCTTTCTTTATAAATTACCCAGTCTTGGGTATGTCTTTCGTAGCAGCATCGGAACGGACTAATACACTGGCTAAACCACATAATTGAAATAGAAGCTCTGTAGTAAGATCACAAGAAATGTAGAAACAAAGCAGTTCCCAGAGATCTCAGTAGCAGAGATTCATGACATCTTCATTAGGGCACAGTCATGGCGTGGCATTGACTCGGTTCTGATCAACTTTAGTCCTTTTTGGCACTCTACTATGTATTCAATTCTTGGAAAAGATTGATTGATCTTGTTTGGTTCGTGTCCTCATTCTCTAGAGCAACACTGTTGCTGACAGTCCTAACAGAACATTATGAAACGGGAGAGGTAGTTTCTTCTGAAACAAATATGCATAGGTGCACTATGTAGGCAAAAGGAGCTGCAAAGGACAAAGAGCAACAGAGTCCAAACATGCATACCACATCATCATGAGAAATGTGGATGCGAAACTGAAGACAACAGAGTGACACTGGGCAATTCATACAGGAGAATGACATGAGCAGGTCTGCACTAAAGATAAACACAATGAGGTATGGATTGTAGGTGGATCATCCTGAAGGCCTAAAGTTATAAAAGAGAGAGATTGTGGATGGAGATCTGAACAAGATAGTAGTAGGAGGAACAGAGAGAAGAAAACTGGTTCAAGAGATATTAACCTGTAGAAGGAAAAGGGCAAGGAGAAGCCATATGTATTAGAGCAGCTAGCATATTTTCAGGAACAAAGCAATAACTCAGCAAATATCTATTGATATGACATAAACACAGAACACTATGTCTTAGAAGGTGCTTAGTAAATTTTGGCACTTTTAGACATTCTATGCATTATAACACCTGAATTTTTTCAAATTGCTCTTATTTTCTTTACATAATTCATAAAAATTTCTTTGCTCCCTCAATCTTCATAGTTGTATTGCCTAATTATAAGTAAGGATGTTTGCATTTTTAGGGAAAATGTAATTGTTTCATTTGAAGAAGAATCTTTAGGTGAGAATTAAATTGAACATTTAGAATAAATAGTTTCAAACATGCACATGTTGCTTAAAATGCAAGAAGATAGAAAACCTTGGTAGGTGGACATGTAAGAGTAACTCTAATAAAATCTTCCAAATTTTACATTTGTTGATGATGATAGCCTTTACGATGCTCAGATTTCAGCTTTTTCCTCTTCTACAACTGTGACAAATGCAGAAGTATTTTTCACCCATTTTGAGAAATCAAAACAATTTTCTTAGCACACGGAATTTCACAGTAATTAATTGGAAGATATGGAAGTTAAGAAGATTTGATATAATCTGATTTGTGTGAATTAAATCATTTTAGTTGTTAAGCTTGTGTAATGGCAGCCCCAATTTTAGATAATTCCTTGTTTCTGGAACAAAGTAAGATGAGCATGGAAAAAAAAAAAATCACCAAAATGTGTGAAACAAAACCAAAAGAAAAACATTGTAGAAAAAAAGATTGCTTTAGCGTACCAACCTGAGTAGGGTTTTGGGAGTTACAGATGAAAATCTATAGTCATCGCCCTATGCGCCACTGTTACAAAAGAAGAAAATGAGAAAGTAGAGTCAGGGCTCAGGAGAGTTGGAATTGAAATACAAATTAAATGTAATCATGGAGTGTATTACTACCTATGCACCTGCACAGCTCAAAAACCCATTTCAGCATAAACACAGCAACGGGCTGTTCCATCTGTAACAAGCTGACCTCAAAAGGGAAAATAAAATGATCTATTTTCACAATTGAAGCGTACTCTTGAGTAAAGAAATGTGATTTTAAGGGCATAGTTGGCACAGCGTTGCAATTCAAATGAACTGTTCGTTTGAAAGAATATCATTGATCAATCTCCTTTTATTTTCCTTCCTCTCCTATCCCCTTGTCTTTTTGAACACTGGAACTATAAGATCAAAAATTTGAATTTGAAGGAATAAAACATTAAAACAGAAATGATTCACAATTGATTGAAAATAAGTTTTCCAGTGATGATTTTAAGAACAGTGTATGTAATCATGTCCTATGCTCCAAAGTACAATTGCAATTATTTAGGAAAAAAAAAAAATCACCATTTTCCAGTTACAACACCTAAATGGATTTTAATATGAACTCACATGCCTTGTGTATACATGGAGTTAATAACTGGTGAGCATCAAGCACTAGAGAATGATTATTTCTTCCACCCTCCCAGGGAAGTCTGAGGATCCTGAAACTTATATATTACATTATGTAACATATATATTACATATAATACACACACATATGTGTATATATGTGCATGTATGTAGTCACATACATTCTAGATATATACAATAAAAAAGAAATTGTGGTGCAAAGGAATATTATTCAGACTTAAAAGATAAGAGGATACTTCCATTTGTGACAATATAGATGAACCTGGAGGACATTATGCAAAGTGAAATAAACCAAACACAGAAAGAAAAACACTGCATGACTTTATTTATATGTGGAATCTAAAAAATGATAAATACATAGAAATGGAGAGAGTAGAGAAGTAGTTATCAGTGTGAGGAGGAGAAAATGGGAAGAGGTAGGTCAACAGGTACAAATTGTAATTATGTAGGATGAACCTATCTGAAGACCCAATGTGCAACAAGAGAACTAAATTTCATATTATACTATATTCAAAAATACGTAAGTCAATAATAAAACATCAATTTATGTATATATAATACAGTAAATAATTGTGTGTACCTTATACAACTACTTCAGAAATATTCTAGCTAAAAAAATCAAAATAGCCCTATGCTTAAAAAAAGTGAAAAAAATATTTTCATATATAACTGTGATGGTTAATACTGAGTGTCAAGTTGATCGAGTTGAGGGATACAAAGTGTTAATCCTGGGTGTGTCTGTGTGGGTGTTGCCAAAAGAGATTAACATTTGGGTCAGTGGGCTGGAGAAGGCAGATCTGCCCTTAATCTGATATGCACAATCTAATCAACTTCCAGGAAATATAAAGCAGGCAGAAAAACCTGAAAAAGGAGAGAGACAGGCCTAGCTTCCCAGATTACATCTTTCTCCCATGCAGGATGTTTCCTGCCCTCGAACATTGGACTCCAAGTTCTTCAGTTTTGGGACTCAGACTGGCTCTCCTTGTTCCTCAGTTTGCAGACAGCCTGTTGTGGGACCTTGTAATCATGTAAATTAATACTTAATAAACTCCCATGTATATGTATATGATATGTATGTGATGTTCCTATATTTATATAAATGTTGGATTCATTGTTAAAAGACCAGATGGGTGTACAGGCTCCTGGACTACTATATATATATATATTATATATATCATATATATCATATCATATATATCATATCATATATATATCATATATATATGATCTATGTATATATCTTATTAGTTCTGTCCCTTTAAGAGAACCCTGACTAATAGAGTAACCATTTTCCACTAGTATTCCACTAGTATTTAGGCAGGCAGATACAGTATTCCACTAGTATTCCACTAGTATTTAGGCAGGTAAATACAGTAACCATTTTCTACTAGCACTCCACTAGTATTTAGGCAGGTAAATACAGTAACCATTTTCTACTAGTACTCCACTAGTATTTAGGCAAGTAGATTAGGATATGTACTAATTAGTAGCAACACTTAAACAAGTGCAATATTGCATTACTGAGAGAAAGCACCCTCATTGAAGGCATTGCTCTTTCTTTTTTTTAATTAAAATAAAGGAAAAAGAAATATGATTACTCGTATTCATGGGCTTTTTAGCAAGTTTGTTATATTTCTCACATTCTTGATATGTCTGTGATATAAAATATTTCCATTCCAACTGTACCTATATAGGTCACTCATTCATTCATTTGAACATGATTTTCAAGAGAAAGTATTCATTTAAATACTTCTTTGTCAGAAATATATCATCCTCATTGTCTTGAGAAACTGACCTTTTACAGGTCACCTAAAAATATGAAATTCTGTTTTACATGTGTAACTGAGTATTCAGGAAAAGCTTGGAAGTGAGTTCACTGGAGAGGTAAGTGAACACAAACCTTCATTTGTCTTGTGAGTATCTCCCTAGTGAACTTTAACTTGGCTTCTAATACAGCATAGTCACCGATGGCCATTACATTCAGCTTTTGACTTCTACGACCGGAGTGTGATTGCTAGTAATTATTCAGACTCGTGATCAGTGCAAGTAGTTTAGTTTATTTCTCCCCAGTACCAGCATGCCTACTGGTTGGTTTGACCTCTTTCACTCTGATCCCTGGAAGTGCTTCCCACATTGGTGGGTTCAAGCACATTGCTACAAGCTACCTAAATTCTTAAAGCCTGCCAATGGCCTGCAGTTAAAGCGTTACCACACGCTAAAATGGTAAAAATAAATAATCATTCTTACATGTGGGATTTAAAGCTTCTGCAGGTGCTATATAATGCATCTCCTGTTTTAATGGCCTTGGAAATAAGGCATGGAATTGTCTGGATTTAAGATAGAAAAATCCAGTGAGGTGCTGCTGCCATCACCATACTGACTGACAGCCTGCTGTATTGACCACTCAGTAAAATGGGCTGAACTGACAGCAATGTGCTGGCCACAGAAGATGCTGTTCCTACAGCTGGATTCCTTGTTAAAAGACCAGATGATCATACAGGCTCCTGGACTACCCAGATTTGTATTGTTTAAGGAATGACCATATGTGTTGACTAACTATGGGAACAGATCCAAATATTTAGCAACAAGCTGATCGTATTGTCACACATGTACCTGCCCAAAGAGGGTTCCACATATAGAGGAAAAATCCTTTCTGCCAACAAAACCTGTGCATTCAGTTACATTTCCCTGGGATTGTGAAAGTCTGGAGACTCTTATACATCCTAATAGTCCTCCTCCTCCTCCTTTCTTCTTCTTCTTCTTCTTCTTCTTCTTCTTCTTCTTCTTCTTCTTCTTCTTCTTCTTCTTCTTCTTCTTCTTCTTCTTCTTCTTCTT